>NC_089209.1:3719737-3742237 GCF_963930695.1 Labrus bergylta | reverse complement strand
GCTCCCCCTGAATTTGGACGCAGCTCTTGTGCTGGAATCTTTCCCAATCCAAAATCAGTTCTTAGAACCACAGATTCTGAGTTTGATTTAACAAAAATAAAACGTTGAACACCTGGATGAGCATTTTTAGTCGACGATAGAACAAAACATGTGACGTTACCTGGACCAGCTTTGACATTTTAACACTTTTTTCCAAGCCGTCATTTCCTGTTGTGATTTCGATGGACAGGCAGACGGTGTCCTCTTTCAAAGAAAGTGCTCCAGCTGCTCTCTCGTCTACGGGCCGACTGAAGTGCTTTAGTGAAGTTGAAGTCGTTCTACAGGAGAGCACTTGACATTTACGGTGTTAACCACGAGTCAGTGAGTCACTACAAGGAAGCTAACAACAATCAGCCAACACGCGGATAACGCTGATGAAATGAGTCATGAGGCGACGAGTGTGAAGAAAGCTGACTGTTTAGTGGAGTTCTGAAAAGTCCAAAAGCTGCATACACAGCATTTTTTGTGAGTGTGGTTTGGTTACTTTGCAAACAGAACTGCAGTATAATGATCTTTAGACGATGTTTTCTTTTCAGTATGAGACGATTGCATTCACTGTTTGGGAGATCAGGGTTACCATTGACTCGTTCTGGAAGCGTCGGTTCCTTGCTTAAAGGACATTCAATTGATTGTCGTTTGGTTTTGCAGGGTTTTTTGGCTCATTAACTACAAATTATATGTAATTTATTTTCCATTGCTGACCCAAAGCAAACCATCAATTCTCAGATTGATTTTCCAACGTACAGTCAGCCACTGACTCGAGTCTAAAAGGAGCTTAAAAACAGAGGGACTAGAGAGTAATCTGAGATATAGAATCCATCACTCTGAACCATTTTCAAGTCATTTATGTGTATCATGTTGCTGCAGTTTTTAGTAAGAGCCATTTTCATTTTTTCTCTGTTACCCAAGATATGCAAATCACCCTCAAATAATTAAAATCCACCACCATGAGAAGAGCAAAAACAATTTTAATCATGTGGGAAAGAAAACATGAGAGTCCAAGGATGGGCCTTAAATTTGATGTGAAAATCTTGAGTCAGTTATTTATTTATTTTTTACTGCAAACTGCAATGAACCGTCCTTCTGCAAATCACTACAGAGTGGGCGGGACTTTTGCCATCTTCCATTCATTTTACTTGGATGTTTTCATTCTGCTCTTTTTTCCCCGATGACAAATTACCATGCAGAAGGCCGACGTTATGATCATTACTGCAGAGAGTCAGTAGGGGGAGCTCCAGATGTTTTTTAAGAGGCTTCGAGAGATATTTAGTGAAGACAGCACAAAAAAAAAATCTAATTTCAAGCGTCACTTTTCAAGCAGAGAAAAAACAAACGAGTCGTCAGATAGCGGTCTGATAAGTATTCTTTTTACTATCTCCAATCACGCTCAGCTCTGGAGTCTCTGAGAACACTGAGAGCGTATTGAATGACTACAATTACTTCATAAAAGGGTATCATTTAGGGAGGGGGGTTTGTGCACTGGGACTCGGCTATATGCAAGCCGAACTTTAATAAGTTTGATTTCTGAGACAATGATGAGCACTTTGAGAGCTTTTCATCTCGTCATCAAAGAGTTGCTTTCTGAGGGGGGAGCTGGGCCATGTCGATATTTAATCAAGCTCTGATCCGAGGATTGATCTCATCTTCTCCATCTGCACTGGGCGAGCGATAAGCAGGCGTAGAGGGAGAGAGAGAAAGAAAAGAGACACGGAGCTTGTTTGTAATGGATTTAGTTTGTTTTGGTTCTGAATGTGAGTCAGAGCATGTCAAACAGCCTCTGTGAGCTGCAGACGTTACAGAGGGAAACACAGGAGCATCATGGGAAAAAATAGAGAGGGAGGATAGATCTGTCCACTTAAATCAGCACCAGCTCAGCACTTTCTGATTCAGTGGGTCTGAAAACGCACAGTCAAGAGTTGGGACGACTTCCTCTTCAGCTGATCACTCAGGATTTATTAGGAGGAGGTCATTAGGCAGATTTAAAGTCTCTGCTTTCTGCTGAAACGTCGCTCTTTTATGTGAGAATCAGGACTGCTTGCTTGTTCTCCTCTCCTCCTCTTTTCTATCTTAAACTGGCTATATTGTACATTTTAGGCCCCAACCATTAATTTGAAGGAAATGGTTTAAAATGGCATATTTCACCCATTCATTTGGTAAATATATACAAAAAAAAGTAGTTCCTTACAATAAATTACCAAGATAATATGATGGTGTTTGGGTTGTTGTGTGGTGTTCCCAAACCAGTGTTTGGAGAGGCCTAGTGCGTCAAACGTTTTAACCACCTCCAGGGACTATCACCTTTATATTGGGGGTTGCAGGCTGAAAAGTTTGGGAACCCCTGCCATACATAACAATTGTTATCTCAAGGCACTTTACAAAAGAGCAGGAAAAAGACCTTACTCTTTGTAATATAAGACCAGACATGAATCCATCATGACAACTAAACAGCATTTAGTGTAAAGAAAGAACTTCCTTTAAGAGGCAGAAACCTCGAGCACGACCAGACTCATGATGAAGAGCCGTCTGCTGAAACGTGAGCTCGGCCTGGAAAGATGGATAGAGGGTAGATAAGTGTTAACAAGAGGCTGAGATATAGAATTGTGTTAATCACCCGTTTATCAATGATGTTCTAATCACCAAAGAAATGCCAGACAGTAGTAATCGAACAGAGATATAGATCATAGTCAATAAGCAGTGACATGGCTCAGGCAGCATTTAGACCGCAGACTGTGACTGATGAAAGTGCACGTAAAACCCTGCAGATCAGCAGTGACGAGACAGTGTTCACAGTCGGCAGGATATACAGCACGATGCATCACCGGCGCTTAGACAGAAACAGAGCGTATTGAGTGGCTGAATCAGGATTTCTCTCCAAGAACAGTTTCTGTGAATTTGCTGGGGAAAGGCTTTCTGTCAGAGCGAGGAAGATTTAAGATGCAATAAAAAAAAGTTGGTGCAATGAATCATTTTTAAGAAAGCTAAATCTGGAGGGTTTTTTTTAAAGAGATATATATATGTACTGCTACATTTTCTTTAAGACTAAGAAGGATAAAAGACGTATTGCTTTCCCCCCCCTCTGTAATATTCTTGCTTTAGTTGTCAGAGGTCTCAATAGAGAAATTGGTTGGAGCACGATGGAGGGATGTGGATGAATGGAAAGAGCGTGGATGCAGAGGTGCAGCAAAAAAAAGTGATGAATTACTCCAGCGAGGCAGAGGATGGAAGGAGTGGCTGTCAGCTAACCAATCAGGCAGAGAGAGAGAGGACAGGGAGCTGAGGGATGAATAGAGGAAGATGGAAAGCTCTGACAGGATAAAACAGTGACTAACTTTAACGTCCAGAACTGTATGAAGAGTAGAAATTAATCCGAGTCCTCACCTGTTGGATGGAGTAACTGAAAAACAATCCTGCAGCTGATTGACAATAGAAGTAAAACAAACAACAGGACGGGTGTTTCAACGTTTTTTTTTTACAGAAACCAGCAGAGCAGAAGAGATCTCACTCACAGCAGTTGAAAGCATCATTTCTCAGGTGTAAATAAATCCATAAGTCAGAGGAGAGAGGAGAAGCAACACAGACTGAAACCTGTAATAAAGGTTTCGCTGTTGCACACAATCAATGATGCAAATTTAACAAATGTGAATGAAATGGTTTAAAAACTGGAAGTAAAAGGTTTTGTTGGAAGACGTATATTTAGTAGACCGCTGCGGGGGTACGTTGTTTCTCTCCACTGTCCTGTTCCTACATAAAAATTAACAGCATTAACGTTTACAGGTACTCCTGAAAAGACACACGGGTTATTTTCACTAAAATAGAAGCAACAATTGGATTACAGTTTAAGTTAAACGAGAGAAATGGCAAAATTTAGTGCAAAGCTCTAACTCCCAGCAATGGTTTAGCCACTCGTTGTACATTTTAGCATACAGTTGCAACACATCCATTCAACATCTCAGCTGGAAAAGATCATCTGCAGAGCTCTTTACCTCCATGTAGGGGACCTTGTACGTTTTGAAACCATCTCATGCTAATTATAGAATGAGTTCCTCATGTTCAGTCCACACCTGATGCACGTTTAGCGAGCCTAATGCTACAGTTAGCGAGCTAATTGAATATCCATCCATCTGTGCAATCTGAAAAACTGCTGAACTGCTTTTCCTGTTCAGGGGATTGAGCAGGGCCAGATTTTTTTTTTCCCAGCATGCACTTGGCAAAGCTACAGACAGGTCTCCGATGTTGGCCAATTAACACAGCAGAAAATTGATTAAAACATATCAGTCATTAATTGGACAGATTCATTCTTCCTTCCCTTCCTGCTTTACCAAACAGCGGGGTGAAGCACAACATGGCAGACAGGAAGGTGTAGCATTACCTCTCTCGCTTTGGGAGAAAATAAGCATTTTTTTGGAGCAGCTTTTATCGCTTTCATCCAGAAGTGCACACACGCTGAGCTTTGGTGGCTCCTGTGGGAATTGAACCCTTCACCCTGGCAGCGATACAGCAGCACCCATTTAGCATCAGCGCTGTTGATGCCAGAGAGCGGGGTTATATAGTCCCACCGGGGGCCCCACACACTGCTCTAAAAAATGCACACTCTCATGGCACTTTGAATATAAAGCTCTCTCCAAATGGAAGCTGTAGGGTAATAAAAATTTCTCAACCCCCCCCCCCCCCCCCCCTAAAATTGATATATAGAGAGTTGGAAATGAGCGGTGCAGATATAGAACCGCTATTCTGTGGCAGCAGACTGCCGTATTGTCAGCGGTGATAATATTTTCTGTGAGCTGGAGATAGCTTCTCCCTCAGCACGCCTGAGGGGAGGTTAAGCCTCAGAGCTAGTGGCCTGTGAACCAGAGAATGGGAACTCCTGTGGGTGTGTGTGTGTGTGTGTGAGAGAGAGAGAGAGAGAGACAGAGAGAGAGAATGAGAGAGAGAGAATGAGAGAGAGAATGAGAGAGAGAATGACAGAGGGGGAGAAAGGGAGAAAAGTGAGAAGATATTTTGTCCATCCAGCCATGATCTGTTCAACTAAATATAATGTAGATAGATGGATGGGTGATAGACAGAATGGAAAGAAAATGGATGGATGGATGATGGATGGATGATGGATGGATGATGGATGATAGAAAGATGGATGGATGGATGGATGTATAGATTAATGGATTTATAGCTAATTAGATGGATGAATGATAGACAGAATGGAAAGAAAATGGATGGATGGATGGATTAAAAAGAACCAATATTAAAAAGGAAGACAAAAAGGATAGAAGAAAAGAAAAAGGAAAGATGGACATGAGGCAATTGGAAGAAGCGATGGAATGGAGAAGACATTATGAGGAAAGGAAAAGACAAGGAGACATGAAGGATTGAGAAAGAGAGAAAAGACAGGATGAAAGATGGAGGGAAAAAGTTTTCAGGATATGAGAATGGAGAGACGGAGACAGATACATACCAACACTGAAAAAGTCAAAAGAATGACATAAAGAAAGGGGGAATAGATAGATAGATGATTCAGTGGAGGATTAAATGTGACCTAATGATTTAAATAAGCCTTTGTCTTTCTCGATCACCTCATCCCTCCATCTTCATTCCACCTTCCTTTCTTATTTCCTCGCCCCGCTCCTTTCCCCTCCTCCTCTCTCCTCATCATCTCTCTCTCTCATCCATCAATCCGTTCATCCATCTCTCCTGATCGCTCCTTGACTCCACAGGGAGCGAGAGAGTTACAATCAGGGTTATTTGTCTCTCTTACTTCCCTGCCCTCTCTCTCTCTCTCCCTGAATCCATCATTCCTCCTGATGGGGTTCGATGCCTCAGAGACTCATAGTTTTTCCGCACACCTCCTCCCCCTTCTCCTCCTCCTACATTATCAGAGTCAGAGCTGTCCATCCCTCCTTCCATTTTTACTCTCAGCTCTTTCAAATGTCCATAAACTTTCCTCTCCTCTCCTCTTTCCTTTCCCCCTACACATTTCTCTCCTCTCCTCTCCTAACCTCTCCTCTTGTGTCTCTCCTCTCCTCTCCTCTCCTCTTTCCTTTCCCCCTACACATTTCTCTCCTCTCCTCTCCTCTCCTCTCCTCTCCTCTCCTCTCCTCTTTCCTTTCCCCCTACACATTTCTCTCCTCTTCCCTCTCTCTTTCCAAATTTCTTACACTCTCTCGTTTTTACACCTTCAAACCTTTATCCTCTCCACCACTCCCTATTCCTCAATTTCTCTCTCTCTCCATGTATTTCCTCCTGTCTGCTTGACTTCTGTCCTCCCTTGCTGCTTCAGTCCGTTTCTCTTACCCCATTGTTCTCCTCGTGTCCTCCTTTCTTCCCTTTTTCTCACACCTTCCCTTCTGTCTTTCTTTAATTCATTTGTAGGAATCGCTTCCAAACATCCCTATCCTTGTTTTTATTTTGACTTCGTCCTTCCCGTCTCTTCTCTTCTTTATTGCGTCCTCATTCTCCCTAATCTTCTCCTTCTTCCTCCACCCTTTTTGTCGCTTTTTCCTTAACATCCTACTTCCTTCTTTCCTCCTCCCCGTCTTTTATCCTTTCCTTTTGTTCTGAAATCAATTTTTCCATCCATAGTCTCTTTCCAGTCATTCCTTTCTGTCTCTCGTCCTCCGTCCTTTCTTCCTCATACGGTCTCTCTCCTTCCTTCCCCTCCTCTCCCTCCTCAGTCTCATCCAGGTGGATATTAGATGAAGGTTAGTGAAGAGGAGAGAAAAAATGAAATAAAGCAGAAACCCGAGCAGGACAAAACGCCTGTTCTCTTATTTTCCTCCAGTGAAAGTTATGAATTTTTTATGTTTCAATCTCCCTCTTTAATGAAAGAGTTTCTTTAGAGGCGACGCGTCGTACATTTTCATAAGAGGAATTTGGGCTGACATTTTCAATATGTTGTTTCATATGGCGTGCAGTGCGTACATAATGGATTTATACGAGCAGCTGAGTGTGTGTGTGTGCGTGTGCGTGTGCGTGTGCGTGTGCGTGTGCGTGTGCGTGTGCGTGTGCGTGTGCGTGTGCGTGTGCGTGTGCGTGTGTGTGTTGGCATTTACTCGTCACCTCTCTGTATATTGGACGTATCCTTTGTGAGTCTTTATGCCTGCGTCTGTGCGTATCTGAGACTAATGTTTTCTTTTGTCTCTCCAGCGTTTTGAACAGAACTCCGGTTCATCTCATCCATGAGATCATTCTGGTGGACGATTTCAGTGACGACGGTAAGCTGACACACACACACAGACATGCATTTAAAAACACACACATTCCAGGTCTCTTCCAGGTCACATATAACAGAGATTACAGGAACAGAACAGGTCAGAGGAAGGATTGTGTCCACGGCAGCTGGGTCCACATGAGTCAGGATCACAGATGAAGGGAGAGACCTCCATTCTGGGTCAAAGAGGAGGCCGATGAGCAGAGAGGGAACAGAGTCTTTCATGCAGCTGTGTCCACAGAGTGCAGGTGAAATAGACCAGACAGACCAACAGAGTGAAGATAAAAAGGATTCAAAAAAATGCAGGTTCACCTAGGCTGAAACGTGCTGCAAGTACAGAAACGAAGCTTAAGTCAAAAACACACACATTCAGAAAACAACAGAAATGCTGAAAGTTCAGCCTTAAACGTAAGTGCTCCAGGCCTGTAGAGGTGCTGTGGATCTGTTTATTTACGGGAGAGATTAAGAGCGACAGCAGAAAGTTATGTTATAGGGAAGAGTATTTTTGTAGGCAGCAATTTAATTCTGAAAATAGTTTGAGCTGGGTTAAATGTTTAAAATGCTTCATATTTAATAAAGTGGTGATTTTTCTGGAGAGAGAAGCTGAGGGACTCGTCTCTGAATTCATGATCATACTGAGAGGGGTTTAAGGCTCATTTATTTTCCTTCTGAAATGTAGCAGAGGAGAAGTTTTGTAAACTCAGTGAAACAGCTTCAAACGTTCTGACTTTCTGGGACAGTCGGATTGTTCAGGGACAGTCGGATAAAAATCCTTGAACACTTATAACGAGGCTCAGAAAATGTTCTGCCCGTCGTCAGCTTTTCCATTTTCTTTCCACTCTCAACAGAAAATAAGTTCTCCTCCGTATCTGCTGAGCTGAACCTTGATATGATCAAAAACAATATGTCTGCTCTCTGCTTTTTTTTACTGCAGCGATAAGGAAAAAGCCCAACATGCAACAGAAAGCTTAATAACAGAGAGTGGAAGTGCAGTGAAGCAGCAAACGCAGGAGAAGTGGAAGAAAGAAGCAGATAAAAGGATTTGATTTGTTTGATTTGTATCTGTGCTCAAGTCCGCTCGAGTGTTTCAGGTTTATTCACCGTCTGGGGTTAAACGTCAGGTCACACATGGAACGTTTTTCAAAAGACACTTTGGTTTTCAAAATCCACAGAGAAACAAAAATCCAAACGTGTTGGTTTGCAACTGATAAATGTTGGTTTCAGTTCATTCAGACATGAGTGGTCGTTGTATTGGAGCTCGCAGTGCACGACAAGCGAATTAAAAAAAACAGCAGCTTGTAAACACAACATTCAAATTAGGCCCCTCCTCCTGGCCACACCCACTGAAATACTTAGCTTGACTGTGTACTGCTTGAAGCTACACTTTTTCAAAATGTGACCTTTATTTAACGAGGTTTTTAACCCGATGAGATCGAGATCTAATTCACAAGAGGAGCAGAAGCACACGTCATAAACAAACATTACTCACAGATTCACTGCAACCTGCCAGATCATTTACATCGGTTATAGAAAGCAGATCATTTAGCGGGCCAGCATAAGCTCGACAGCTGCCTGGTCAAAGCCAACACCAAGTCCACCGTCTCGTTTTGGAACTTGTTTGAAAGCCACAAAGCAAAGGTTTTTGGGTTTTTTTTAAATTGGGATTTATTGCAAAAGTTTTTTGTGGCATTCGAGAAAGAGTGCAGGGAGCTGTTGTTGAATTATTCTGCACCTCCATGATGTGATAACCAGCCCTTCTCAAAGTAGTGTTTTAATCTGACATCTGTGAAGCAGCTGAAGTTTCAGGCATTATTAATTACAATATAGAAATAGTCAGATGTTGCAGATGTTTGTTTATGAGGCCCATATGGAGGCATCAGTCTGTTTTGTAACTAGCTTATAAAACACCTCCGGAGTCAACATTTGAGGCGGCAATAGCTCAGGGGTCGACCAAAAAGATAAAGATAAACTTTATTGATCCCCCATGGGGGACATTTTTTTGTCACACTAGCTTAAGGAACAGGAATATAATTATCAAAAATAACAAGAAGTTATAAATCAAACATATGTACATCAATTAAATAAAGGGAGAAACAAATACAAATATAGAATAATACCAGGTATGTACACTTCCACTTGTGGAAAGAGTTATTATTATTAACACACACAGTGCAGATATAACTCCAGACTTAAAACCCCTTCGTCCCAACAATTGCTCCAAAAACGTGGATGTTCAAACTCTTCATCCTGCGTCACCAGACTTCATTCCTCAGTAAATCCAAACATTGAGGATGGTATCCAGCAGTCGGCCTAGTGGGGAACCTTCAGCATCATATTTTAAAATCTTGGCCACTCCCCAAATGTCTTTTTATTTGATAAGTTGTGCAGAAGAAGCTGTTATATTTTTGCTTCCTCCTCTTAATGTTCTCCCTGCACAGCGGGGCTTCAGACAAACAAACGTGGACTAGAAAGAAAAAGGAACATGAAACCTTCCTTCACAGCAGAAAGAGAAGAGAAAAAGTGCCAATTATTTCCACGGAGGAGACAAACCAAACTTTGCAGAACATGTAGTCTGTAGCGCGGCGGCCTCGGCTCCGCCTGCTGACGTTCCCACACACAGTCTCTGAAACATCCCATTACCAAAGACACCTGCTGAGACGAGCTGACAGCCAATCAGGACAGATGGAGCAGCACGCACATGTAAAAGAGTGAAAAATCCAAGTAATGAAGGTTAAATGGAGCCAGATTCAGACTGTGAGAAACGATGGAGACAGATGAGGAGGGGGCGGAGAGATGCGATCAGCAGAGGAGACTCATGTCTGCAAGTAAACAACACGAGAAAGAGAACGTGGAGAAGAGCAACGACAGGATAAACAGTGAGGACGATATCGTGTGTAAACATTAGAAACATTGATCCACAAAACCACAGAAGAAGAACTGTTCAAGAACCCCGTGTCCTCTCCTCCCACGCGGCAGTGTGTCATTTAATGACTCTCATATCTTGCCTTTGGCTATAATTCTCTTTTCTTGCAGAGGTTTTATTTTTGGATATTTGACCTAGCATGAGATTCTTTTTTTCCACGCTAGCATCCTGCTGCTCAGCCGTAGAAAGTTTCTCCCTCAAACAGGGTGAAGGAGAGGAGAGGAGGGGAGAGGAGGGGAGAGGAGAGGAGGGGAGAGGAGGTGAGAGGAGGGGAGGAGAGGAGGGGAGAAGAGGGGAGAAGAGGGGAGAGGAGAGGAGGGGAGGGGAGGGGAGAGGAGAGGAGAGGAGGGGAGGGGAGAGGAGGAGAGGAGAGGAGGGGGAGAGGAGAGGAGGGGAGAGGAGGAGAGGAGAGGAGAGGAGGGGGAGAGGAGGGCAGAAAAGGGAGGGGAGATGGGGAGAGGAGAGGAGAGGAGAGGAGAGGAGAGGAGGGGGAGAGGAGAGGAGGGGGAGAGGAGAGGAGGGGGAGAGGAGGGGAGAGGAGAGGAGGGCAGAAAAGGGAGGGGAGATGGGGAGAGGTTTTTTTGGTTTTCAAAATACCTTTTATTTTACCACTACCAGGAGAAAATTATAACACTGTCACATCATCACTCA
Organism: Labrus bergylta; assembly: GCF_963930695.1. NCBI lineage: Eukaryota > Metazoa > Chordata > Actinopteri > Labriformes > Labridae > Labrus > Labrus bergylta. The sequence goes on along the minus strand of NC_089209.1, from coordinate 3,731,423 downwards.
GATCAAGAGAAGGAAATAAATAAATAAATAAAAAATAAAACATAAAACAAAACAAGTGCAACAAAAATCACAACATCAACAAAAACAACATTTACTGCATCAAAAATGAATAATCAGCTCTCCATCCCCACCCACAGAGCACAAAGCTTCTTCCACAGCCCATACACTATTAAAGTCTTGCACATTGTCCATCATTTGATAATAGGCAAATTCTACCTTTAGTCTGGCCTTCAAAAGTCCCTCCAGAACCAGCACCGGTTCCACACAGCCAGTACCCTGAGCTCGGTTCTTGCGTGTAAGCCAAATGGCCAACTTAGCCGAGCCAGATAAAAAGTTCATCAGTGTATGTACAGTCTTTTTCTTTGCAGAATACTTTGGCCCAAAAACAAACACTGCATAAGAGAAATCCTCCCCGAGAGCTTCAAACAAGCTTTTCATAAGGACAAACAAGAGTGAGAGCCTGGGACACTCAACAAACAGATGAGACAAAGTTTCAGTTAGTGAACAAAACAAACACTCCTCTCCCACCCCTGGATCAATGTGCGCTCTGTATCTGTTCGTGGCTATAACCCCATGCACAACCCTCCACTGGAGATCTGCTGTTCTCTTCTCAACAGGCAGCTTGTACAGGGACCGCCAGCTGCCTTTCGGGGAAACCTCCGGGCCAAAAAACTCGATCCACCTCGACTCTTTCACTCCCGACAGACCACGAAGATGTAGGACCTTAACACAGGACTGATAGAGTGCCTTTTTCCCTGCATCCTGGAACTTTCCCAGAACAGGAGTACTAAAGGACAGCAGTCCACCTCCTCTTTCCTGCCACTCCCCGACATCTGGGGTAACAGACAAAGATGGGAAGCTGTATTCGCCCTCTTCACTCCACTGCTCACACAGATTCTCAATGTTTAGAAATGTCACAAGTTTTACTGGAAGTGCAGCAAAGACTTCCTCCACCACTCTTTCAACCACCCGGCTGGAGGTGATATTGGTCCTTTCTTTGAGGGCGTCCAGGGTCAGTCTTACCAGGTGACCCAGTTTTGTGCAGCCTGCCTCTCTGAAACTGGCCCGGAGACTGGCTGACTGCAAAGTTGGAGTCCTTATAAAATCATTAAAAAATAACGGTTCCTCAAAGATCCACATTCCCAGACTCTCAGTTTTTTCCCTTTTGAATGTGTACATTTTCCATGCCTGCATTACAGACATATAAAAGGATGTTAATCCAGTGAGATCCACCTCCTCAAGCTTTAACAGAAAGAGCTGCTTAGTGTACCCCAGCCGTCCAGCTCTCCTCAGCAGCAGTCGAGCGATGTCCATCCAGCTGGGACCACAAGTGAAAAGGAGTCTCTGTGCAGTCTGGAGTCTGAATGAGGCAATTTTTGACTGAATGTCTATAAGTCCATGTCCCCCTTCAGCCACCGGCAGGTAGAGGACTGCCGCCTGGACCCAGTGTTTGCCTGACCAGAAGAAGTCCAGGATGGCCCTTTGAATGTCCTCCACCAGCCCTCTTGGAGGTGTCAAAGCCACAAGTCTGTGCCAGAGAGTCGAGGCAACCAAGTTATTGACCACCAGAACTCTTCCCCTATACGACAACTGGGGTAGCAACCATTTCCATTTAGACAACCGAGCGCACACTTTCTCCCTAACTCCCTCCCAGTTTTTACTTTTAAAGCCCTCGGTACCCAAATAAACCCCCAACACCTTCAACCCCTCCCTCCCCCACTCAAGTCCACCCGGCAGACTGGGCACTGCCTGGTCCCTCCACTCTCCCACCAATAAGGCACCACTTTTTTCCCAGTTCACCCGTGCAGCTGTTGCCCTTTCATACAGGGACAGGGTGTCCCGCAGACACCGAACGTCCCCCTGATTGGAGATGAAGATGTTTACATCATCAGCATAGGCAGAAATTGTAGGGGGACATTCAATGCTACAGGCCGCGGGCAAAGAAAGCCCGCTGAGCCGGTCCCTCAACCTGCACAGCAAGGGCTCAATAGCCAAGCTGTACAGCTGGCCGGAGATGGGACAACCTTGTCTGATCCCTCGCCGTACAGGGATTGGCCGACTCAACCCCGCCCCCATCTTCACCAAACACTGTGCATCCTGATACAACAAACCAACTAATGACACAAAACCATCCCCAAAACCAAAAGACCTCAGTGCAGAAAACAAATACGAGTGATCCACCCTGTCAAACGCCTTCTCTTGATCCAGAGACACAATGCCAACATTTAGATTATAGATTTTACACACATCAATGACATCTCTGATAAGAAAAACATTATCCATGATTGTCCGGTCTGGAACACAGTAACTCTGGTCTTTATGGACCACACTTCCCAGAACGTCCTTTAGTCTGTTCGATAAAGCTCTGGAGAGGATCTTGTAGTCCGCACAAAGCAAAGCAACCGGCCTCCAGTTTTTTAACAATGCCAGGTCACCTTTCTTGGGGAGCAAGGAAAGAACTGCTCTCTTACAAGAACCAGGAAGAGACCCGGTCCTGCAACACTCCATTAAAACACTATGCAGGTCAGACCCAAGAATATTCCAGAACCTCTTAAAAAAGTCTGTGGACAACCCATCTATTCCAGGTGCTCTTCCTGTTGCCATCTGAGTGACAGCAGCAGTGAGCTCCTCCAGAGACAGCTCCCCTTCCAGAAGAGACCTCTCCTCCACACTGAGCTGAGGGAGACCCTCCAGGAGCTCCCTGCGACACTCCTGGCTGCAACTCTCTGCTCCAAACAGATCCTTATAGAACTGCATGGCGTGACTGCTCATTTCCTTTGGATCAGCTGTTATTCGACCTCCTGGCAGTTTCAGACAAGTCAGCAGCTTTTTTTGAGCCACAGATCTCTCAAGATTGAAAAAGAAAGACGTTGGGGCATCCATGTCTTTGAGTTGAAGGAAACGACTCCGCACAAGAGCTCCCTTCACCCTCTCCTGCAGGAAAGAGCTCAACTCCATACGTTTCTCCTTCAGCAGGGTACCAGCGGTGGGATCCACACTCCCATTTAACCCCTCCTCAAGGTTCTTAATGTTGTCCTCAAGATTTTTAATGACTGTTTTTAATCTAGCAGAAGAGTGTGACGTGTACTGCTGACAAAAAACACGAATCTGAGCTTTACCAACCTCCCACCAAAGCTTCAAAGAATCAAACTCAACTTTTCTTAATTGCCACTGATCCCAAAAACACCCAAAGTTTTTACAGAAAACATTGTCCAGTAGAAGCTTGTTATTAAAATGCCAGAAGGACTTAGCCCTTTCACCTGGTGAAATAATCAGATCCACACTAACAAAATGGTGATCAGTGAAGCCGACAGGCAGAATATTACAATGAATTAATCTGGGGTTGAGAGTTCTGGAGATGTAAACCCTGTCCAGTCTAGCTGCACACACCCTGTTACTGTTAACCCTGACCCATGTATACTGTCTGGATTGTGGATGTTTCACTCTAAATGTGTCCAACAAATCCAGGTGAGAGATGACAGTGTTTAAAGTCTGGGATGAATGTGGATGTGGCTCCTCTCCTATTCTATCCACGGTGAAATCAAGTGTGCAGTTAAAATCACCACCAAGAATGATCTGATCCTGATTATAGATCAGTAACTCCTTTTGGAGGCGGGTATAGAAAGCTACCCTTTCAGCTCCATTATTTGGAGCATAAATATTAGTGAAGCAGAAAACAGTGTCCTCTATTTCTGCTCTTACAATTAAAAGCCTTCCCTTTACAATTTCAGCACAAGAGACGATCTTTACATTTGCAGATGCTCTAAACAAAATGGCTACTCCTGCACTAAGGTTGGTGCCATGGCTAAGGTAGTTAGAGCCCTCCCACCATAAACCCCAATCTGTCTCATCTGATGGTGTGGTATGAGTCTCTTGTAAAAACAAGATATCAATGTTTTTCTGAGTTGAGATCTCAGAGATAAGGCCCCTTTTCTGTCTGTCCCTCCCACCATTAATGTTAAGAGATCCTATCTTAAGACTCCTCATAGAAAGATCAGAGAGAAAGAACAGATAAGTAGACACAAACAGGGAGCAGTAGAAGAAGAAAAACACCTTGTGATGCATGATCATTTCTTTGTCTTCTTCACACTCTTACGTCCAACTTTCCTCAGTGCGGTGATGTGCTTTTTAAGACGGAACCGTTTTTTCGCGTCCAGGAGGTCAAACCCAACCTGTCTTTTCAGTATGCTGACTGACTTTATGAACTTTTCAGTATCACTAAAGTAGTCACTGATTTTTACTGATTTGTTGTACGTTTCATCCATAAATTGATTGATTGACTCTAAAGAATAAAGACCAGAGCCACTATTTGGCAAATCAGCAATGGATGCATTGTCTGACTCATAATCTTCATCCATGTCCTCTCCTTCACATGATGCCTGGCTACAACACACTGTCTTACCTTCCTTCAATGAAACATCTACAACTGCAGAACTTGTGGAATCTTCAATTTTATCATTATCTACAGTCTGTGATTTTTCTGTAGCCTGAGAGCTGGTCGAAGCCACTTCTACCTCAGCCACGGCCTCAGCACAAGGCGCAGGCGCGGACGCGGCCTCTGCCGCAGGCGCAGGCGCGGACGCGGACGCGGCCCCCGCCCCAGGCACGGGCACGAACGCGGCCCCCGTCCCAGGCACGGACGCGGACGCGGACGCGGCCTCCGCCCCAGGCACGGGCGCGGACGCGGCCTCCGCCCCAAGCGCGGACGCGGCCCCCGCCCCAAGCGCGGACGCGGACGCGGCCTCCGCCCCAAGCGCGGACGCGGACGCGGCCCCCGCCACATGCGCCACACTAACAGAGCTGCCCGCGTCAGCGGCAGCACTAGCCGCCTCCTGCTGTCTGTGCGGACACGCAAAACGTTTGTGTCCCACATCACCACACTCAAAACACTTCAGTTGTCCCGAGCTCGCATACACCATATAAGAAGCGTCACCGTGTTTCACTCGAAAGGAAACCTCCAGAGTCTGTGTGGGCGAATCCAAAAACATGAACACCTGACGCCGCAAAGATTGAACATGTTTCAGTTTGGGATCTTTACACCCTAGACTCACAGTTTTGAAACCACTCGCAAACTTCCCAAACCTGCGGAGTTCGTTCTCTAACAAGTTGTTAGAAATAAACGGCGGAACACCGGATACGGTGATCCGCGTAGAGGGAACCGACAACGGGGAAACCTGCACAAACAAATCCCTAATGAACACACCACTCTCAATCAGCTGATACACAAGAGGCTCACTCTTCAGAAAAACAACCACAGCCTTGTTCATTCGGGATGCATACAAGAGTTTATCATGGCCTACCTGTTCACCTGCAGCTAACAGAACCTCCTCCACGGTGACAGTACCGTTCGGAGGGACTATCCGAACTCCCTGTCGGAGAGTCGGAGGTGGCGTCTCAGCAGACGCCATTCCTCCCTCCAACCCCTCCAACGATCTGTCTTACACAGCCAACAACACTCAATACAAATATGAAAACAAACTGACCTGATCGTGCACTTTGAAAACAGTAGAAAGGATAGCAAACAATTCAATCTCCGCGCCACTCGCAACACCACCACCGTCACTCACACTCACACTCACACTCACCGGAAACCGGAAACCGGAAACGGAAACGGAGAGGAGAGGAGAGGAGAGGAGAGGAGGGGAAAGGAGAGAGGAGAGGAGGGGGAGGGGAGGGGGAGAGGAGAGGAGAGGAGGGGGAGAGGAGGGGAGGAGAGGAGAGGAGAGGAGGGGAGATGAGAGGAGAAGAAATGAGAGGAGATGGGGAGAGGAGATGAAAGGAGAGGAGAGGAGAGGAGAGGAGACATTACATACACTGTAAGAAGGGGCTGTCACCAATGGATTCAAACTTTCCCTTGTTTCCTTTCCTACGAGGTCACATTTTGAAGGATAAATTGAAAGTGGAGGAGAGAGAGCGAGCAGGCGTCTCTTCTGGGTCACAGAGCTTTGATGGAGGTTTTTTCACTCTTTCAGGGTCACTAACCTCCGACAGAACGTCACTGCAGACTTTTCTGCCCTCAGACTTTCCTGTATCACCTTTTTCAAAACACAGCAGAGGACAAAGGTGCAGCAGATGTAGAGCTGTTAAAAAAACATGAATAATAATAATACATTTTAAAAACGTTTAAAAATGAAATAATAAATCGTCAGAATAAACCATTGGAATAAAAACAAGAAAGGCAACTTAAGGATACTAATAAAACATTAGCTAATGGCTCTGTTAAAAAGGTGGGTTTTTAGAGCCCTTTTAAAAACGTCCACAGACTGTGGATTAGTGTGATTTAGTGTGATTAATATATAAGTGTCCTTCATGAGACATAATGAAGAAAATTAACTACAACACCGAGCTGAGGAAAAACATTTCATTAGTTTTCATCTTTGTTTCATAATAAAGATCAGAACAACATATTTAAAGGATGAAATTACTACTTAAATCCACAATTTTACTCCCTGCGCGCTGCGGTCCGTCCGAGGAGAGGGGAGGGGAGGGGAGGGGAGAGGGGAGGAGAGGAGAGGAGAGGAGAGGGGAGGGGAGGGGGGGAGAGGGGAGGAGAGGAAGGGAGGGAGGGGAGAGGAGGGAAGGGGAGGAGTGGAGAGGAGAGGAGAGAGGAGAGGAGAGGTGAGGTGGGGAGGGGAGAGGAGAGGAGAGGAGAGGAGAGGAGGGGAGAGGAGGGGAGAGGAGAGGAGGGGAGAGGTGGGGAGAGGAGAGGAGGGGAGAGGTGGGGAGAGGAGAGGTTTCTCAACTTCTGTTGTTTGTTTACAAGTTGGTCAAAACGAAAAGGAAACAAAAAACGGGAGGTGGTCGATGCCCGTCTATTTGTTGCTCGGATGTCGGCTCAGCTTCGACTGTTATTTCAAAAACTTGTGTTAACTAATAAGCCCCGCCCACTCCCAGCCAGCCGACCTCAAAAAGAGGACGTCATGGTAACAGCTCTACAAGCTCTAGTCCATTTTTATCCACAGCAGTAATCAATGTTTTTTTATCTCTCATTGCAGCACTTCACCTCTCAGTTATTAAAGATTATCTTCTCATGATTACTTTTGTTGTTAGAGGATGAAAAATTAACAATCACACTTTTCAGTAATATTGGAATAATGTTGAATCTAATATTGATGTGGTGAAAACAGGCAACACTTTCAGATGTGATTGTTGTTCCATAACATTCATGAAATAGTAATTCCTCTTCTCTAACAGATTCACATCTCAGCGGTTTGTCCCCCCCCCCCCCTCCCCTCTCTCTTTCTCCTCTTCTACTTTTCATCCTGACACTTTTTTTAACATGTATTACTTTAGACAGTTTTATTTCACATTAATAAGACTCTGTGAATTCATCGGGGAGCACAGAGCCGGCAGAACAGCGTGCTAAACAAACGTCTGAGATGTCAGAGTGAGAGCTTTGAATCGCCGTCCTGCTGCTGCTGCAGAGCTTTTCAACGAGCCGCTCTAATTTCCCTCCAGACTGAAGAAATTATAAAGATGTATTACACAGCAGCGCACAATATGTCGTTCAGTTCTGGTGTTTATAATCCTGTTCATCTAAATTCATGAAACATTTGTTCTTTTCTCCCCTTCAGAGAGCGACTGTCAGCTTCTCATCAAACTGCCCAAAGTCAAATGTCTGCGCAACAACAAGAGAGAAGGTACGAGTACAGCTGTGTGTGTGTGTGTGTGTGTGTGTGTGTGTGTGTGTGTGTGTGTGTGTGTGTGTGTGTGTGTGTGTGTGTGTGTGTGTGTGTGTGTGTGTGTGTGTGTGTGTGTGTGTGTGTGTGTGTGTGTGTGTGTGTGTGTGTGTGTGTCTCCTGACAAAAGGAGAGAGGAAACAGATCAGATCAAACGTCATTACACACAAGTTTGTCTTTCATAAAGAAGCTCATCGATCGTCACATCACAATCACATGACATGAAAAACAAACAATTACCCCTCAGGATGTCGTCGTTACAACTGAATCATAGAAACGACACAACAGTAGTCGTGCCATAGTTAAAGGCAGGGTTGGTGATTTTCTATGTTGTCTTCACTACAGCGTAGACGCTGCGGTTAACCAACCAGCGAACCTCTTCCTTGCAAAAAGATGACTCGAGTCGTAGTTAGCTTTACTCGCTGTTTACTGTGGCTCGTAGCATCTTCATACGAAGACAGAGTGAAAACTGTAACACACAAAATACAATATTTGAACCTTTTTGATGACCACTTGTTGCTTTTTCAGTTTAAATACATGTACATAAATCGTTTTTAATCACATCAAATAAAATACCTTTAAATGTAAATTATGTTTTTAACTTTAACTTATAAGTGCAAGTATATGAAATATTTATCAATTTACTCACGACATTGCCTCTGTGTTGTCAGACAGACAGACATACAGACAGACAGACAGACAGACAGACAGAGAGGGAGTGAGCGAGTGAGCGAGCGAAGTGAGCGAGTGAAGTGAAATTGATTCCTTCATCTCTGCCTTCATACGGAACTGAAAGACTGAAATGACCTGAAATGAATTGAAGTGACAGGAGCTGCAGAGAGACGTCGACATGTCAGAAAAGAAATGTTCCTGAAGAGAGAAAAATGTCCTCCACCAGCTCCAACCATCTGTACCCGGGCCTCCGAGCAAGACCACAACCTCACATTGGACTTCTTCCTTTAAACAGAAAATCTGCATAAATAACCTGCAAATCACAAATGACAACCAGTGGAGAGTTAAAGCCTCCATCACACTAAATATGGATGCTGTCCCTCTCCGTTGAATGGTTAACACAGTCATGCATCGTCACTACAATTATCATTTTCTCCCGTGAAATCCATTCAGAGCTGCCGTCATGCTCTCAAATATAGAACACAAGTGGATGCAGTGCACAAATTAACATGACAGCTTGACGATGTGATGAGGTCAGGAGCATTCTGGGAAGTGAATATCATGAAGGAGCGCTGGAAGGCTCTTGTTGTTCCTCGGCAGGTGGAGTTGGGAGTCGTTTTTTGGATGCTCGGAGCTCACAGGTAGTCTCTTATAGCTTCTTCAAATCACAACGGACGAGTCATAAACAAACCAACACCTTACAGTTTATTACCAATAAAGAAAAAGCATCGATTATTGCAACTCTCTACTGGCAGGTCTTCCTACATGTACTATCAAACCTCTGCAGATGATACAAAATGCAGCAGCACGTCTGGTCTTCAACCTTCCTAAAAGAGCACATCTCCATCTCCGCTGTTCATCTCCTTACACTGGCTCCCAGTTACTGCTCGCATCAAATTTAAAACTCTGCTGCTCGCTCACAAAACAGACACAGAAACATCTCCTCCTTACTTTAAGTCTCTGATCCAGGTCTACACTCCCTCCCCCCAACTACGCTCTGCCAATGAAAGGCGTCTGATCCAACCTTCACAACAGGGTCCTAAGTCTCTGACAAGACTCTTCTCTGTCGCCCCCCGGTGGTGGAATGAACTTCCAAACTCCATGTGATCTGCAGAGTCCCTCTGCACCTTTAAGAAAAAGCTAAAGACCCAGCTCTTTCATGAATACCTACTAACTTAATGATGATGGTCTCCATATTATTGATGATGATGATGGTAATGACGATGGTTTTTGTTTGATAACGACGACTTATAAGATGGTTTCTATACTGATTAGAGCTCTCAAGAACTGCCCTCAATGTTGTGCTTTGCCTCTGGTCACTTCCTGTCAGCACCTGTGTGTCCAATCAGACTCAAAGCTGATCATTTGCTCTTAGTAATCAGTCTTTCTAGATCCTTGCTTGTGTTGTTCTTACTCTCTGATGTACGTCGCTTTGGATAAAAGAGTCTGCTAAGTGAAGTGTAGAATTGTAGAAAAGAGCTGCTGATACCAATTTAGTTTTTTTGCACCTGGCTGTAAACATGACATTGGAAATATGGGACCTGATGTTGATGCGTTGGCTTTTGCAGCCAGCCTCCCGAGGAACTGAGAAATTTCTGAAAGTGCATTGCATCGCACTGGTTTCATTTTTCAACACCATGAGGTTGCCGCTTGGTTTGGACCGGCCAGGTCTAGATCTCCTATAGATCTGTCTGAGCGAGAGGGGGGGTCCAGATTCATCTGCCAGAGCAAACTGTCGGCAGTCAGTCGAGTCAAGAGTGAGAGATGTGACAGGCTGCAGATTAAACCAGTTGTTGTTAGAGGAAGTCAGCCAAGAATATGGTTTGTATCATATTTGTGTTTTATGCATAAATTCATCATATGTAAAGAGTAACATGAACATAATGCAATAATAATAAAGAACTCATAAAAAAGAGCATGCAGAACATGAGGAAGCTTTCAAAAAGACCATTAAGCCTCAACCTACTGACTGCAGGGCTGACACGATTATAAAGAACAGAGCAGCTCACGGGTAGAATCCTTTTAAAAGCTTTTTCTCCTGAAGGCTGGTAGTTACACCTGTATGGTTAGACTGACAGACAGAGCAGGCACCACGCTGTGACAGACTCCTACAAGTGTACAACGCCGACGTTTGAAGACATTCTCGCTGTAACAACGGCTTTCACATTTCAAATGTATGCCACTGTCGAAACGGGTCCGATCAAACCTCCCCTCCCCCATAACCTCTCTATCCGCTCTCTATTTTTCCGATTGCATTCTCCCTCTGAACTAAACCTCAGAGACATTTCCAGACAAACTCATTGCTGTCATTTGGTTTCCACTCGAGGTTCAAACAGCACCGTCTTCGTCGAGGAAAAGTGAAGAAGAAAACAGTGAGAGAGCACTTCTAATGCCATTGTTTTGGGGCTCTGAGAGCAGTGCCATTTGAACTCGAGATTGCTGCACAGACACACTTGAAAATGACGGTTATTTCATGTCCATTAGGTTTTTTTTTCCTGCAAGTTCTTGTCTTTCTTCATATTTCTTCATATTTTAACTTTCTTATTGAGCACTATATTTTCTCGTTCACTCTCTTCTGACTGTTGCTTTCTTTTTATCCCGAGGGACACTTCTTGTCCTACATGCTTTGACCTGAAGATTTCATTATAGCGCCATCATGCTGATCACACACACACGCACATGCACATGCACGCCGGGTTCATCAGTCTGGCTTGTTAATAGTTTATGGCTTCAGGCCTGATTGTCTTTTTAATAGCCATAAAAACCCTCCAGGCTAATAATCCTCTACGTGTTCTCAGACATGCGAGCGTATATGTGCACTTATAGAATATATTATCCATCTCTCTATCGCACTTCCTCTGCCCGTCCAGCAGGTGGCTGTTCACTTTTTGAGGCTGTGACTCAGAGGTAGAGTCGGTCGCCTCTCAACAGTAAAGTCGGGGGTTTGATCCCCAGTTCCTGCAGCTACATGTACAATGTGCCATCAGTGTGTGAATGTGTAGGTGTGACCTGCGGTGTAAAAGAGCTTTGAGTAGTCAGAAGACGAGAAAAGCGCTAAACAAGCTCAAGTCCATTGACGATGAGTCTGAGGGTTCTTTTGGTATGATTTGATGCTAACAGTGATTGATTAATACTTTGGGGTCCCTCATAGACGTAGCATATCGCTTAAGCAGAGTAAACAGGACAGGATAATCTGGTGGATTTTTGGGCCTGATTCCCTCCTTCTGAGCAAAGTCCTGATTTGTTTTAGGTTCCTAAATATCATCTTTCCAGATTTTCCTGTAGTCTGAGCAGTGAGAAGAACGTCATGGTAGCACCAAATCGCTTTCATGCAT
>NC_089209.1:3679737-3717237 GCF_963930695.1 Labrus bergylta | reverse complement strand
CAGTCTGTAGGGACTTGGGTTGGGAATCAGAGGGTCGCTGGTTTAAGTCCCGGTACGGACTAAGTCCGGAAATTGGTCTGGTAGCTGGAGAGGTGCCAGTCCACTTCCTGAGCACTGTCAAGGTGCCCTTGAGCAAGGCACCTAACCCCCCCACCAGCGCCCCCTCACTCTGTGCATGTCAGGTCAGTTGCTCAGCACGCGTCTCGGAAACTTCAACATGAGCTGCAGGGCTTGCCACAACGAGCCAATGGGCTTAGATCAGTGATCTCACACTGACAATGACGTCGGACTGACACATTTTTATCAAGGGGGGCTAGAACCGAGCGTTACATGCGGCTAATGCTACAGCTAACAGGAGGAGGTAGGAGAAACCGCGTTTCTGCAGTTTCTTCTTTTGCACATAGATGTGACTAAACATGCACAGGACACTTGGAAAACACACTAAAGAGCAGATAAAACCAGAAAAAGCAGAATATGGGAACTTTAAAAAAAACAAATTCAAACATCGCTAAAAGCTACAAATAGAAATATCATGACAGTAATTAAGCAGACACAGGAGAACATACATAAACCATGCAGGATACACATAAAGCAGCATTTGGTTAATATAAAAAATGTATATCATGCAGGACAGACGTGGAGCAGCAGACATAACAATGTACCAAAAAAAGTATTAGTAAAAGCACATATCCAATAACCTACTAAAGTAAATGTAACGTGCACACAACAAGACAACATGTAACACTATATACAATAAACACTTACATTACACGAGGCCACATATAAAACATTGAGTGAGCTATACCTGAAGCTCACCTCAACAGACAACAGGTGGCAGCAGCGAGCAGAACAGCTTCAGTGTCTCTGACTCCATTACAGGAGGTGGTGATATGCCATCTTTCAGCTTGTTACTATTCGACCTTCTTCCAGTCGACTTCATCGTTACAAACCAAACAATCCACAGACAAGTTAGAAAGCAGCAAACTGGTTGTATGTTGAACGGTGACAACTCTATCGCTCTGTAAATGTTGAACATATTCTGAACTTTACTTTAGGAACAAAGTGGATCCATGCGACAACACTATTCATTTGTGCTGTTCCACTTCGGGGTCAAAGCCCAGTAGGAGAGCTGTGGGATGTGCATCAACACTTAGTTTAGTTTGGGTCCAATTGATGCGGATTAGATTAGATTAGATTTAGAAAACTTAATACACAACAAGTTTAGTTTAGTTTAGTGTAATCGTTTATTTGTATCAGGGACAGTGTACAAAAAAAACATTAGTCTCAGAAGAGAAGAGATGCTTCGTACCAGATTTAGCTAGCTAGCTAATTTCCATCTGTTGTCCCTGTAAATAAATAACAAACACCACTGAAACTATTTGAATAATCATGTACAGCCATGATTCAGAAACACAACTAAAAAAAAATGTCATTCTATATGGATTCATCCATTTATTATCTTTATCTGCGTGTCCTGTCTGGGGTTATGGGAGACTCTGGCCAATCCCAGCTGTCATTTAGCAAGAGGTGGGGCAGACCCCGGACTGGTCAGCAGTCAACCAAAGGGCTGACGTATAGAGAAGTATAAACTTGTGTCTTTGGACTGTGGGAGGAAGCCAGAGCAAGAACATGCAAAGTCCATACAGAAGGAGAAGGACTCATACCAGGAGCCTTCCTGCTGGGAAGGGATAAGGAAGGAGGGAAGGGATGAGGAAGGAGGGAAGGGATAAGGAACGAGGGAAGGGATGAGGAACGAGGGAAGGGATGAGGAAGGAAGGAAGGGATGAGGAAGGAGGGAAGGGATGAGGAAGGTGACGGCGCTAACCACTGGGTCACTGTGCCGCCCCAGACGTAAACATGCATGAGTACATTGATGTGATTATAGGTGCATCAGTCCAATATTTGACAATTGCAGCCTGACAACAATAAAACATGGAAATGAAGATCAGTCATTTTACCCTCCATGAAACGTTTAGTCCCTCTACAGATTATTTTATTAAATAATAAATGTTGTTGTTGTTTGATTTTCTCAAAGAGGAGAGCTGAAACTTCCTGCAGAAAAAGTCTAAACAGATGTTGTGAATGTGGATATGTTGCAGATTTGAAAAGCAGAGCATTTCATTATTTTTTTTGTAAATGGATGTATCTGTGTTTGTGCATCAGGTCTGATCAGGTCCAGAGTGCGGGGGGCCGATGCTGCGAGGGCCGGGGTCCTCACCTTTCTGGACAGTCACTGTGAAGTCAACAAGGACTGGCTGCCCCCCCTGCTGCAGAGGATCAAACAGGTAGAGCTCATGTCCACTGATGATGTTATTAAATCTAAATTTGCAGTCAGATCGCTTTACACAATTTAGAGGAGTGTGTGTGTGTGTGTGCGTGTGTGTGTGTGTGTGTGTGTGTGTGTGTGTGTGTGTGTGTGTGCGTGCATGCGTGCGTGCGTGCGTGCGTGCGTGTTAATGGGATCATGAGTGTCAATAACTTCAGCAAGGCCACTTAAAAAATGGGGAGTACTTCAAAACACTACAGAAATGTGACTGTGTGTGTGTGTGTGTGTGTGTGTGTGTGTGTGTGTGTGTGTGTGTGTGTGTGTGTGTGTGTGTGTGTGTGTGTGTGTGTGTGTGTGTGTGTGTGTGTGTGTGTGTGTGTGTGGACTGCAGTGGTCGAGGTGAGAAAGCACGGTGGTAGAAAATTGCTGTCGGTCTGATTGCCTCTCATTAACAAATAAGTGCTGCACTCTCTCCTTCACCCTGCACCTTCTCTGTTTGTCTCCACCGTCTTCCTCCCATTCTTCTTCCTCTTCCTCTTCCTCCTCCTCTTCCTCCCATTCTTCCTCCTCCTCTTCCTCCTCCTCTTGCCTCTTGCCTCTTGCCCCTTCCTGTAACTTTTTTACAACTTGTCACCTCTTCCTCCTTTTTTTCTCACCTTGCCTCCTTTCCATCCGTCCTCTCCTCCCATCCTGTCCCTCGTCTTTTTTTTCCCGTCTCCTTTCCTCCTTTCCTCCTTAATGTCATCCTTACTCTCTACTTTCCTCAAGTGTCTCTCTTCTTCTCTTTCCCTCCATTAAACTCCCCTCAAACCTTCATACTTTAGCTTCTCTACCTCCCTCTCTTACATTTTTATTGACTTGACTCCTCTCCTCCCCTTGATTGCCTTTCCTCGACTGGTCTTTCTTTTTCTCTTTATCTCACTTGTCCTCCATTAGTATCCCTTCCTCCTTTACCTCCCCTCTTTCTTTACTTTTCCCCTCCTCTATGTCTCATCTTTCTCGTTCTCCCTCTGCCTCTCTTGCTCTTCACAAACACTTCTTTTAACCTTTCTATATCAATCCAAACGTCTTCCTCTTCTCTCTTATTCTCTCCATTTAACTAACTCTTCTCTCTCACTTGTTATCACTCTCCTCCTCGTGCCGTCTTCCTGTTACAACCCTTGTTCCCTTCTCATTTCCTGTCCACTTCAGTCCTTAACTTTAATCAGTTCGGCTGTTAGCTCTTTTATTTCTCAGCTCTAAACCTTTCCTCTCCATGTCTCTCTTACATCCTGATTACCACTATCTTCCTCGTTCCTCTTTTTTTCATCTCTTCTCTTTCACTTGAATTTGATTTGAAACCTTTAAGACACCTCACCTTCTCAGGCCATCTTCTTCCTCGTCCTCTTTGTCCTCTCATTTGTCCTTCTTCCTCAACTGATCTCTTTTCTCCTCCAATATCTCCTTTCCTTTCCTATCTTAACTACACCTCTATTATCGCTTTGGGAGGGGGAGCATTGTCTGTACAAAATAAAGGTTGTTAAACTAGGCAACGAGATAACTGGGAAGCATTTCTTCCCTGACCTTCCTTTCCTGTCCTTTCCCTTTCCATTCCTTTCCTGTCCTGTTCTGTTATATCATTTCCTTTCCTTTCCTTTCCTTTCATTTCCTTTCCTTTCCATTCCTTTCCTCTCCTGTCCTGTTCTATCCTTTCCTTTCCTTTCCTTTCCTTTCATTTCCTTTCCTTTCCATTCCTTTCCTCTCCTGTCCTGTTCTATCCTTTCCTTTCCTTTCCTTTCCTTTCATTTCCTTTCCTTTCCTTTCCTTTCCTTTCCTTTCCATTCCTTTCCTCTCCTATCCTGTCCTTTCCCTTTCCTTTCCTTTCCTTTCCTGTCCTTTCCCTTTCCATTCCTTTCCTGTCCTGTTCTGTTATATCATTCCCTTTCCTTTCCTTTCCTTTCATTTCCTTTCCTTTCCATTCCTTTCCTCTCCTGTCCTGTTCTATCCTTTCCTTTCCTTTCCTTTCCTTTCATTTCCTTTCCTTTCCTTTCCTTTCCTTTCCATTCCTTTCCTCTCCTGTCCTGTTCTATCCTTTCCTTTCCTTTCCTTTCCTTTCCTTTCCTTTCCTTTCCTTTCCTTTCCTTTCCTTTCCTTTCCTTTCCATTCCTTTCCTCTCCTGTCCTGTTATATCCTTTCCTCTCCTTTCCTTTCCTTTCCTTTCCTTTCCTTTCCTTTCCTTTCCTTTCCTTTCCTTTCCTTTCCTTTCCTTTCCTTTCCTTTCCTTTCCTGTCCTTTCCCTTTCCATTCCTTTCCTCTCCTGTCCTGTTCTATCCTTTCCTTTCCTTTCCTTTCCTAGCTTAATTTTTTCTACACCTCTATTATCTCTTTGGGGGGTGGGGGGGGAGCATTGTCTGTACAAAATAAAGGTTGTTAAACTAGGCAACGAGATAGCTGGAAGCATTTCTTCCCTGACAGATTGGTAAACACTAAATCTAGGGGACAGAATCAAAGCAGACCCTCTGCTTCCTCTTCGTTCCGAGTTTGACCTCTTGACCTCAGAGGTGCAGGAACTGAAGGACCAGGATGAGGACTAAAAGATGTTTGTTCAGAGGGAGAGTAGGGAACGATGTTTAATGAAAGGAGCAGCAGGTGGGACCCGACCCCAGGCTGCCCCCCCAGCCTCCACACATGATGTCTCCTTAAGGTTTCAAGACAAATTCCCCTAGAGGCGAGAAAGCTTTCATTCATCTCAGATTGTTTTTGTAATTCTCCCTCTCCATTTTTCCTCTTTCTCTCTGTCCTCCTCATCGTTTCCTTTCCCCTCCATACCACCTCGCTTGATCTACTACCTCCCCTTCTCTCCTAACACCTCTTCTTATGTCTTGTTTCCTTTCCACCTCTCCTTCAACCTCTTCGATCTCTTTTATTCTTTTTCTTGTGTTCCTCTTCTCTCCTCATGTCATCCTCCTCCCACCACCCTCGTCCCTTTTCATTATCACCTTCCCTTCTGCCTTCACCTCTCATCGTCTTCTCCTTTCTTTATTTTCACACCTCCTGTTTTTGTCCTTCATCCCTTTCTCTCTACCTTTCTTATGTCTCTCCTCTTCTCGTCTGCCTTTTTTTAGTCTACCCTCTCTCTCCAACCTTTCATCTACCCCTTGAAATGATCTCTTTGTGCCTCCTTTCCTTCCCTCAAGCGTTTTCTTAACAGGCTTCAAGACGTCACCTCCTGGTTTCTCTTCTGTCCCTTTTTCCCGTCACTCATCTTCTCTTTCCTTTCCTCATCTTTTCCAAATGTGTTGCGTCTCCTAATTCGACTCCTCATCAACTTTTAACACCCTTCTCCTCACACCATCTGCCTCTTTCCTCTCCTTCTTCTTGTCACTTGCTGTCTGACGTCTGCCCTCCTTTCCTCACACCTCCCTTTCCTCATCGTTCGCCTCCAGCTCTCCTTTTTATCACTTTATTTGACTCCTGTCCTCTCTTTTTTCCCCCATTCCCGCCTGTCCTTCCCTCCTCTTTTCACGTCCTTTAACATTTAATGCTCTCATCACTTCTCCTCCATTTTCTCCTTCTGCTTTTCACCTCTGTCACCTTTTTCTTTATCACCACTGTCGTCTCCTTTTCTCCTTTTTATGCCCTTTTTCTTGTCTCTTTATGTCCTCTTTAGTCCTCTCACCTTCCCTCTCTATTGCCCCCCTCCTTTTTTCTCTTCTTGCATTTCTGTCTTTTCTAAAACCTCCCTCTTCTGTACCCCTCCCGCACTTCTTCTCCTCTGTTTATTCTTCCCGTCCCTCCATCTTCTCACCTGTCTCCTCCTCTGTCATGCATTACGTCACAGTTGTATTTGCTGATATTCAAGACCGTTGATCTCCGTCCATAGAGCAGAGATCGATAAACCACAGACTGATCTGACTGCAGCTAAACCAACATCATCCATATTCATACCCACGCTCTGTGTGTGTGTGTGTGTGTGTGTGTGTGTGTGTGTGTGTGTGTGTGTGTGTGTGTGTGTGTGTGAGTGTGTGTGAGTGTGTGTGTGTGTGTGTGTGTGTGTGTGTGTGTGTGTGTGTGTGTGTGTGTGTGTGTGTGTGTGTGTGTGTGTGTGTGTGTGTGTGCAGGAGAGTCATCCATCACTGTCCTTCCTGTCACTTCATAGTCATATATTTAGATTTAAATGTATGAGGTATTGATCCAGGTAAACACACACACACACACACACACACACATTTTGCACACCATCATAAAGTTCTGTTCCTCTAAACAGTAATTGTCCGTCTCAGTGATAGAGAGAGCTGCAGGTTCCCTCCGACTTCCAGGTAAACTTTTTGTTCCACATGATTTCATTTCTCATTCTGTTATCACATAGAAAAGTTTGTTTTGTTTTGTGGACACATTGTACAACACTGTTAATATTCTATAACTACTATTTCTCTCTGCTGCCGTACAGCACCGGTGATGGGATGGGTGCAGTTTTAGGGACGATATTTAACAGCTTCAGCGGTGTCCTATTCTTTCCTTTCCTTTCCTTTCCTTTCCTTTCCTTTCCTTTCATTTCCTGTCCTATTCTTTCCTTTCCTTTCCTTTCCTTTCCTTTCCTTTCCTTTCATTTCCTGTCCTATTCTTTCCTTTCCTTTCCTTTCCTTGCCTTTCATTTCCTTTCATTTCCTGTCCTATTCTTTCCTTTCCTTTCCTTTCCTTTCCTTTCATTTCATTTCCTGTCCTGTCCTTTCCTTTCCTTTCCTTTCCTTTCATTTCATTTCCTGTCCTGTCCTTTCCTTTCCTTTCATTTCATTTCCTTTCATTTCCTGTCCTATTCTTTCCTTTCCTTTCCTTTCCTTTCATTTCCTTTCATTTCCTGTCCTATTCTTTCCTTTCCTGTCCTATTCTTTCCTTTCCTTTCCTTTCCTTTCCTGTCCTATTCTTTCCTTTCATTTCCTGTCCTGTCCTGTCCTTTCCTTTCCTTTCCTTTCCTTTCCTTTCATTTCCTTTCCTTTCCTGTCCTATTCTTTCCTTTCCTTTCCTTTCCTTTCCTTTCCTTTCCTTTCCTTTCCTTTCCTTTCCTTTCCTTTCATTTCCTGTCCTATTCTTTCCTTTCCTTTCCTTTCCTTTCCTTTCATTTCATTTCCTGTCCTGTCCTTTCCTTTCCTTTCCTTTCCTTTCCTTTCATTTCCTGTCCTGTCCTGTCCTTTCCTTTCCTTTCCTTTCCTTTCCTTTCCTTTCATTTCCTTTCATTTCCTGTCCTATTCTTTCCTTTCCTTTCCTTTCCTTTCCTTTCCTTTCATTTCCTGTCCTATTCTTTCCTTTCCTTTCCTGTCCTATCCTTTCCTTTCCTTTCCTATCCTTTCCTATCCCATCCTGTCCTATCCTATCCCATTGTCATGTTACATTGTGTCATATCGTACCATAAAGCAGCTGTTTTATTCTCCAACGTTATCGGCTTCATTCCTGCCCTGAAGGTTAAACCGGATTAAAGAATCTATCCCAGAAATGATCAATAGTGATGAAAAACTCAGGGCAGTCTTACATCATTAAATAGCTGTGTAGCGTCTCAAAGTGAAACTCTTGTGTATCATCTTTGTGTCATGTGGATGTAGAAGTTAAAAGTTTAGAACCTGCTGAATCATTACTGTATAATGTTCTGTTGTCATCATCATCGCCCATAATGTTCAGTGAACGGCCCAGTGGAAATGCAGGAGACTTGCATTAAGGATAATGGACATTGTGATGATGATCATTACGATGACGCGGGATGTTTTTTTTTCGAGGTCAGTTTTCTTCTCGGGCTCGGTCATCAAATATTCTCATTTCTAATCAGGTGGGAAAAAAAAAAAAAGAAATGACTGAAATTAAGAAACTGCTCCCGGGTGATTTGAAAATAACACTCATCTAATTACACGAGTGATGTCGGGGAATGCTTCACCCTGAGTGCGGCACGGTGTCATTACTGTAACAGCTATTAAAGCAGACGCGGTGCTTTGTAATGTGGCCTCAGAGCTGCAGGGGGGGGGGGGGGGGGGGGAATGCAGCCCTGTGTCCCCTTCTACTGACCCCACAGCTAATGGTCCAGAACGGCTCCACCTGCTCTGTAATATCACCGGCTGAAGACTCATCCAGCCGTTAGAGCAAACTAATAGAGGGGCACTCTATAGTTTTACAGGGACCGCCAGTCTGGCATGCTTAAGTGTGTGTGTGTGTGTGTGTGTGTGTGTGTGTGTGTGTGTGTGTGTGTGTGTGTGTGTGTTTCTACTTTTATCCTTGTAAAGAGCTAAATGTGTCATCGAGATGGAAATATGAGGCAAATCAAGCAGACATTTGGCCGGTTTTCCCTTTTTTACAAGGGTTTTAGGACTCTGTTTAAGGGTTAAGGAGGCAATAACTGAGCTATATCCATTATGGTATTATAGTCATATGGATGGTTGAACATGAAGGAGTGATATGGGCAAACATTATTCACATTCTGGCAGTGATAGGTGCCAGCGTTGTGTATATTGCTCTTGGAATCATCCTGCGAGATGTTTGAGTTGATTGTGAATTTAATTAAATGTGTATTTCTTTCAAAGACAAAAAATTCTACATTGGATTAATTTTAATATTTCATGCGTATTGTCACACAAATATGCACATACATTTCATTTTCAAACCTGCACATAATTACACATTTATATTAATATTGACTTGCGTGCTCCTTTCCATACGGTATTCCCTTAATACGAAATTACATGTATGCAAATTTGTATGCAACTCAAACATTTACTAGTAGGTTTTTTTTGTTTTTTTTTACATGGCCAAACTTAAGATCTCGTCAATATCCCCTTTTCAAATTAATAAATCAACCAATTAATTTACATATTTAAGCACAGATGGGGTGGTCAGATCTTTAATGATCTATTTTTAAAAAGAGAGAGGACAGGCTTTATTTCTAGTATGTTGATGATGATTATAATTTTCCTTCAGTTAAAGTCCATCTCTTTTTAAACAGGTCTTCCAGTAAGTTATTTTTAGACTGATATCTCATCTCATTGATCATCTCGCTTCCTGTCTCAACTTGAATTAAGACATAGAGCTTGAGCACATTTAGCCTAGCTTAGCATAAAAGCTGAAGGCAGAGGGTGAAGCCTTGCCAATCGCTCCTAAAAGTTTGACATTTTACCCTCTAAAGTCTGTATCATTCACCATATACTGTAGGTCAAGTTTGTTCAACTTCAATGAGCTAATACGGCAATGTAAGAAATATTTGTCATGTGTGTTATTTTAGTTGATTGGATTTTTTTGCAGCTGGGATGAGGGTCAGCACCTCCAAGTCATGAGGCATTGGTTCTCTGCCATGAAACAGTGGATTGCTCTCTTTGGGTGGGGTCTGAGTCTTTGACCCAAATGAAGAAGTTTAAGGATCTTAGGGGTGTTGTTCTCGAGTGAGGTTGACCGTAAGATTGACAGGTGGATCGGTTCAGCACCACCAGTATTGCAGGTGTTCAACTGGAAGCTGAGCCTCTTCAAATCACCATGAAGCCTCACCTGTGGTCATGAGCTATGAGGGTTGACTGAAAGAATGAGATCAGGGATACAAGAGGCCGAATTGAGCTCAGCCTTAGAGATAGGGTGAGGAGCTCGGACAGTCTGAGTCACTACTCCTTCGCCTCAAATGGAGCCAGTTGAGGTGGTTTTGGCATCTGTTAAGGAGGTTTTCCGGGCACACCCAACAGGGAGGAGATCCTAAAAAATGTTTTCTGAGCAAAACAGTCGACTAAATAAATGGCTAATTTTCTCGTAGACTTATTCACAATCAGACTTCAACCAGTGTGAATGTGATTCAGTGGAATCAAAGCAACAATCTCGAGTGTTGAAATGCAAAAAAACTACAGTTCCTCGAGTGTCCACTTGAGTCTGGCTGCAAACGCCAATAAATCTGCATTAGATTTAAAATGTTATTTTTTACAGCAGGAATAAAGATGTTTACAGCCTGGTTCATTAAACGAATTTGGTACTAATGGCACATTTCTTTATTGGTAAAAACTGCACAGGGATTTTTTTATCAGGAGGACTTCAGCGTCCTTGAGATTTCAGCTTTGACTCAAATAAAAATGAAAAAAGGAAAACTCCATTCAAAGAAAAGTATTGAATTTTCGCCATAGCTCTTGTGCGCTAACATTCAATAACTCTTTTCATACTTGTTATTCATTCTTTTCTGATCCTTCTCGATGAAAACACTTTTCATTTGGAGTTTCTTTTTTTCAATCATATGGCTCAACAGTCTGACATTAAAAGTAATAAAGTGAATAAAATGGAGCTGAATTGGAGTGAACAGAGGTAGAGGTCACTCTCACCTCGCTAAATGTGCGGTGTGCATGATTGGTGCTGAATGACTGAAAATTCCTTTTAATGTGGTGCAGCATAATGACCTTGGAATATACAGCCTGTTTCACACACACACGCACACACGTTGAAGTGAGAAATTCATTCATTACAAAGGGAATGTAATGCTTAGCACACCAAACACATTCACCTCTCTTTCTGAAAGTCTTTCAGCTTGTCATATATTCTCAATCTTGTTTCTCCGCCTACTTTTCCTTTGACGCCATTTTTCTGTCATTTCTTTTAAGCACTGACCTCACTTGAATGTGTGTTTTTTCTTACACGTTTGTTTTTCAGGATCCAACCCGCGTGGTCAGCCCAGTCATCGACATCATCAACATGGACACATTCGCCTACGTGGCAGCGTCCGCTGATCTCCGAGGAGGTATGGAAATACTTTCCTCTGTCTTCACTCTCAGATAAAAATGGCTCTGAGGCACCTTCAGGGTCTTTTTTGATGACAGAGAAAAAAAACCTTGTGGCTCCTGGGATTATGAAAGAGTCCTTCATGATGAGTTCATGAACCTGTTTTCCCTGCAGCAATCCTCAAACATGAACACCATTTGAGAAATTGTTACTAGCCATGACCCTTATTGACCATTTCATATCTGTGGCACTAAATATTTAATAAGATCTTCCATTTGTTCTATTGCTGGTTCCAGAACTTAATTCTTGTTGTCGACTATCAACCCGTTTATTTATCGCTGACTCAATAGCAGGTTTAGAACGTTATACATTAGTGACAGCCATCCAGAGGAGCTGCTTGTCAACATGAAAAGCAGGCAACTACCTGAGGCCGCAGGTCAGTAGGGGGCCCCCGAGGGCTGACAAACCTCAGCAGGGGCTTAGAATGTGTCTGCAATGACAGTAGGAAACCCCCCCGTTTAGCCCTGCTAAACATTGCATGCATTATTCCTGTGAAAACCTTAGTTTGTCAATGAGTTACGATTAAATACAGTGTAAATGACTGAATCTGCTACTCTAGCCCTAATTCTGGAGGAGAGACACTTAAGGCCTGGCACACACTAAAGATTTTTTAAAATCTTAAAAACGTCGGGACCTCACACCGACCCTGGAAATCCTACTTTGATCTGATTCTGGTGGACGCCAGGAAGCCGCTGCATTGAAAATGTGAGAGAGGCAACACATGAACACAAATCATGACAGAGACGACCAACTTACTAACAGATTCATTCACCAACAACTATCACAACGTGTCATCTCACGCTGTCAAAACGACTTAAGACTAAACAAACATGACGGTCAAGCTAAATGTTAGCTAGCTCTTAGCTGGTACATCCATTATGGTAGACATTTAGGTCCTTGTCAGTTGGATTCAATCAATCAATCAATTTTTATTTGTATAGCGTCAACTCATAACAAGTGTTATCTCGAGACACGAGACAAAAAGCAAGTAAAATACCTTACGCTTTGTCTGTTAACATTACAAAAGAGCAGGTAAAAAGACCTTACTCATTGTTATGTTACAAAGATCCGGCCTATCCATCATGAGCACTTTAGCAAAGCAGCAAAAGTTACAGTGGTAAGAAAAAACTGTCTTATTAATTGTTCTGGCAGGCCGTCAACCAACGATCTCGAGGAGCCTAAGAGAGCTCAAGAGCTCCCAGGAAAGTAGGTGGTTAGTGACTGAGATTTACAGATAGATACATGCAGTAATATGATGTACTGTATATGCACAGAGAGAGAGAGAGATAGCAGCATAACTAAGAGCTGGTCTACACCAGCACCAGCCCTAACTATAAGATTTATCAAAAAGGAAAGTTTTAAGTCTATTCTTAAAAATACAGACTGTGTCTGCCTCCCGGACCCCGGCTGGAAGGCGGTTCCAGAGGAGAGGAGCCCGATAACTGAAGGCTTTACCTCCCATAGTACACTTAGAGACTGTAGGTACCACCAGCAGGCCTGCACTCCGGGACTGTAATGTTCTCGAGGGACAGTACGGCACTAGTAGCTCCTTAAGATAAGATGGTGCCTGGCCATTTAGAGCTTTGTAAGTGAGAAGAAGGATCTTGAATTCTATTCTAGACTGTATAGGGAGCCAGTGCAGAGAAGCCAGGACAGGAGTGATGTGGTCCCTTTTCCTGGTTCTGGTCAGTACACGAGCTGCAGCGTTCTGGACCAGTTGAAGAGGATTGTGGTTTTACACATTGTTACATTGTTGAATTTATGACAATCATAACTTTATGCTTCACGTTGTCATGGTAATGTTTGTTGAGCTTCCTGCTTCAGTCAGCTTGCTTCCTGATTGGCTATTGTTCCACTCCACGTGACAATTCACAGAGTCCGTCCTCGTTGTTCTCCCCACACAACAGGATTTCTGAACACATTTAATATTTACGATTCCAGTTCTGGGCACCCCCAATCGTCTTCTGAGCAGATCGGGGAGGTAAAAATCACTCCTAACACACCGTAGGAGAATCTGGCTAGATAATCAAGCCTTTGCTGACTTTGGTTGGAAGGGGGGAACCGAACCCAAAGTCACTTTGGTCTGGTTTATCCTGAAGTGTGTACCCTGCTTAACATAACTTCTGCTAGATTGAAATAATGGCGTTTGTTCTATGACGTCCAACATTAGCTAACTTAGCTAGCAGAGCGGCCTGGTGTGTCTTTATTGTAAATGTATCTGTTGTGGGATGAATAAAGGTTTATCTTGTCTTTTAAAACATTAAATAAAATATATAACATTATTACATATCAAGGATGAACACATTTTTGCCCGGACTCCAGAATCTGCAGCCGTTTTGGTTGTATTAAAAATGTCTTAATGGTATTTATTCCCGCCCTTTATTGGACAACCAGTTGTGAAGACTTAAATCAAACGGGATGTAAATCTGTCTGAACAGTAGGGGAAAGAAAAACACATGCCAGAGCAAAGAAAAATAAAAGCCTGCAGATTAATTCTCAGGCTAAAAGGTATTTAAATGTCATCATGTTGCCTGTTTATGCTTCTCCATCTCAGACAGCTGAGAGTGTCCTCCATTTAAAAAATGCCAGTTTAGTCACAATTATCCGTGCATTAGTGAAATGGAGTCCTGAAATGTTGGAACCAGTAAAAGCTTTGAAAGTGGATCAGCCAGATTGATGATTCAGAGCCGAGATTCTGAGGAGGGCTTTTCCCTTTTTTAGCTCAACGAGATTCTGCAGTTACCGATAAGCCAAAAACCAAATGGACCCATAATGCATCAGAACAATGCACAGCTGTGTTCTCCCCTCGTGTCTGTCATATCTCACTTTCTCTGAAGACGGTTCTCATCTAAAAGCGTCATCGTCGCTCTCTCTTTCCATTAGCCCGTCTCGTCCCAATCTTCTCCTCTTGGTAACAGCAGGACGCCAATCAATGCTGATAATGGCCCTGTCCATGCCCCTCTCTCTCTCTCTGTCTCTCACACACACACACACACACACACACACACACACACACACACACACAGAAATACGAGGGAATCGATGGTGATAGTCGGGCCGACAAAAAGACATTTTAATTATAGATGAAGCTGTCGTCATACCATAAAAAATACGGCTATAAGATGGACTTTCCTCGATCCAGACGCTCTCACACACACACACACACACACACACACACACACATTTGGCCACATACACACACACACACACCCACACAGATGTGATGATGGGATTGCCGTGGCAGCAACTCCTTGGCCTGCCTGACTGCCTTATCGAGAACACACAACCACTCAAGCTAACACACGAGTACTCGCTTCAAACACTGACACTGAGAATAACAATATTTAAATTAATTACAATATTTATTGTTCAAACATCAAAATGACTGTCACGTGTTTGAGTATTAAAACGACCTCATGAATACGTAAAGAGTCACGTTACAGACATTTTGATATTCAGACTTTACAGAAAAATTGTAGAATCTGGATTTTCAGCATGGGAAGTGTTCTGGTTTCTGTTTGTATTACATTTTTAGTGCGAGCTGTATTGACCAATAACACATCAGCAGGAAAAACAGCCAACAAACAGGCGAGATGTTATCGACACTGAGCACACAAATTAAAGAGCCCATATTCTGCCTTTTTTGGGGTTCGTATATTTAATCTATGTACCTACTTTTGTACGTTCACAATAGATAAAGTCTGAAAAAAGTGTCTGTTTTCATGAACTGCTCCTCCTTGCTCCCTCTCCGCTCTGAGTCCGTCAGCTACACTCTGTTGAGCCCACACTGTTAGACCCCACGTGGGCCAAGTCTGCTCTGATTGGTCTGCTGATCCGCTCTGTCGTTATTGGTCAGTTGCTCAGCATGGTTCTCGGAAATATCCCGCCTCTTTTACCATATTTGGAATGCAGCCACTGGCTCCGTCCGAGGGTAGCATAAACATTAGCACCTTAGCACTACTGTGCTACAGCAGGCTACGGAATATCGTGGGCGTGCTACAGAAGTTAACGGGCGTGCAACATGAGCTGCTGGGCTTGCCACAACGAGCCAATGGGCTTAGATCAGTTATCTCAAACTGACAATGACGTCGGACTGACAAATTTTTATCGAGGGGGGCTAGAACCGAGCGTTACATGCAGCTAATGCTACAGCTAACAGGAGGACGTAGGAGAAGCCGCGTTTCCGCAGACTTTGAATTTTTGCACATAGATGTTCCTAAACATGCACAGGACACTTGGAAAACACACTAAAGAGCATATAAAACCAGGAAAAGCAGAATATGGGACCTTTAAAGCGTTAAGATTCCCTGACAACCTGAAATGCATCAGAAATAATCGCTCCAACCTCCATTCAACAAACAAACATTTTCAAAGTTGTTTTCTTCTCCTCTTCAGAACAGGCTCGACTTCTTACTTTTTACAAATCTAAATAAGAAAATGGGGAAAAAATGTCAGGCTAAAGTGCGCCAAAGTGAAGCCTCTGTGTAACTTATTATTTATGTTTGAACTGAGACTCACGAGAAACAAATGAACAGAAGTTACTCTACAATTCACTTAGCAGACTCTTTTATCCAAAGCGACGTACATCAGAGAGTAAGAACAACACAAGCAAGGATCTAGAAAAAAGAGAACAATGTCAGTAAGAGCAAACGATCAGCTTTGAGTCTGATTGGACACACAGGTGCTGACAGGAAGTGACCAGAGGCAAAACACAACATTGAGGGCAGTTCTTGAGAGCTCTAATCAGTATAGAAACCATCTTATAAGTCATCGTTATCAAACAAAAACCATCGTCATTACCATCATCATCATCATCAATAATATGGAGACCATCATCATTAAGTTAGTAGGTATTCATGAAAGAGCTGGGTCTTTAGCTTTTTCTTAAAGGTGCAGAGGGACTCTGCAGATACAATGGAGTTTGGGGGATGTAATAGAACCAAAAGATGTTAGTTCATGGTTTAGACTTAGATAACATCATTCATGGCACAGATACAGGAAGTCTTGGAGCTATGCTAGGACAATAAATTAATATCATAAATCAA
This sequence comes from Labrus bergylta, assembly GCF_963930695.1. Classification (NCBI taxonomy): domain Eukaryota; kingdom Metazoa; phylum Chordata; class Actinopteri; order Labriformes; family Labridae; genus Labrus; species Labrus bergylta. The sequence continues at coordinate 3,701,166 of NC_089209.1, read as the reverse complement.
AAATACATGTTGTTATTTGAAAGGCTGCGGGGTGTTTACAGTGTTGTCTTTAGAGTACTGTGTATATGTTGTGATTTTTTTCCTGCAGGTTTTGATTGGAGTCTCCATTTCAAGTGGGAGCAGCTTTCACCTGAAGAGAGAGCCCTCCGAACCGACCCGACCCAGCCAATCAAGTAACCCGCTGACACACACACACACACTCACACTCACACTCATAACTACACACAATCATCCAGCCTAACAGCAATGCAAACATATTAACACAACAAGAAACAGAGGGTGTAACTACTCTGACCTGGAGGCTCATTGAGAGAGTGCAGAGAAGCAGAACGACTCAGAGGAGGGAGGTTAAAGAAGGAAGGGGATAGGATGTAACGCAGGAGTGAGCGACAAGAGTTCAGGAGATAAACGCTAATACCTCTGTCAATAAACAGGACTATTGTGAGACGAAGGAAACCGACAGAATCAGTTTTTCAATTCATAAAAAAGTTCAGTGAATAAAAACATCTCTGAGAAGTTGTCTGAAAAGTTTGACGTCGGTGTTTAACCCCGATCTTCACTTCCCCGTTTCCACGCTCGAGTGGAGAGTTTTAATTGCTGCTAAATGTGGTCTGAGTGTTTCTCTGTGTGTGTGTGTGTATGTGTGTGATCTAGACTGTGTAGACAATCCATTTTCAGCAGTCTCTAGGAGGAGGATTTATTTCTGTCTGTATTCCTGTAAATGATTTTCATTAGATCTTCATATTCAAACATTCATCACACTTTTGTTTACAACTTATTTCAGCTGTCAAAATGGCCGACCTGTGCTAAAGTTTTGTTCTAGGCTGGGGACGGAGTCCATGGGGGGAGACACCGGGGGGAGGGGAGGGGATTTTTTTTTTTTTTTTTACCAGAATCCCACTGTGACATCACAAAGAGAGCACATTTGAAACGGAGCATTTTTCTCTGTTGTAAGACTCATGCAGACCACAAACAAAGGACTGGGGATGGGCAATTGGCCTAGTGGTTGATGTGAGTGCCCCGTGTGCATTGGTTATAATCCTCCAGACAGGTGGCCTGGGTTCGAGTCCTTTACCGCATGTTGATCCCCTCCCTCTCTCTCTCTCTCTCCCCGGTTTCTGACTCTGTCCTATCTCCATCGTTAATGCATGAAAAGACAAAACAGTAAATACTGGAGTGATTGCTGCTAAATGTGGGCGGATCGTTACAGAGACCAAAAGTTGGACGGTGTTTGTTTGACCGTGTTTGATTCTGCAGCGTATTGCTCGCCCGGGGCTGCAGTGAAAGTTTACACAAAAAAATCAAATCATCAATGCCCCGACAAATCGTTTGCTTGAGAGACATGAACAGACATCCAAAAGGGGAGAGCAGAGGAGCCTCAGCCTCTCTCACACACACACACACACACACACACACACACACACACACACACACACACACGCTGAGTTATAAATAATAATCTCTGGCGCTGTTCCTCCTTCATAAGTTAGATCGGTGGCAAGAGCCCAGATTTACTGCTGAGCCAACTCGTGAATGTCTGACTTGGTGCATGTTTTTTTTAGTGGAGGCAGAGTGTTAAACACTTACAGATGGACGGGTGGTGGTGTGTGTGTGTGTGTGTGTGTGTGTATGTGTGTGTGTGTGTGCGCGCGTGCGTGTGTGTGTATTCTGGACAGACATGCAGTTATGGGCTGGTTTGTTATGACGGTCTGTGTCGACTTGTGTGTCAGCAGCGTGCTTCTTCTGTCTGAGCATCATCAACCTGCGGAGGCCGGCCTGAGTCAGCCTGCTCCTCTGGGAACACACATTTTATAACTATACTTGTGAGGACATAACACATAAAACCAACTTTAACCTTCACAGCAAGAAATGCAACTACAGCTGTCAAATAAAAGTGTTTTTAAGTCGAGTCGTTTTAATCAAGACAAATCTTTTCAGTTTTTAATTTCAGAATCAAATAAACTTTATTAATCCCTGAGGGGGGGATTCGTCGTTCCAGTTTCTCTTTCAGAATATGAGCATGAAGAAAAAAAGACAACTAAAGAGAAGAAGAAATGTGAATTATGTACTGTCTGCAAGTGTATCATCATTGCATCATTAATTCCTGTACGCACACAGAACTGATCCACAGTAAGGATGGCTCTAAAGTTTACCAAACAAGTCTCAAAATGACCCTTCAGTGTTCTTCACTGAACTATCATTGGAGGTCTAATCGCCCCAAAAGAAACCTGACCCCTTGATTGAAAATACTTTAAAGTCTTTATATCTGAAAATAACTCTGTGAGTCATGACTGTCTACAATGGGTGTAACACCCGAGTCCCACTGTCTGTGATGTTTTCAGAGTTTTCAGAGTCCTATCTTCAGTTTGTTTACATCGCCAGGACGGCCGGCTGACTCCTCCCCTCACGTATAAAAGTTGTTTAATTGAGGGACTAGAGAAAAGAAGAATAACATACTGTACTCACTGCTTAACTGTGTTTCTAGATCACGCTCATTTCAGGTAAATTTACATGCAGTGTGAAGATACCAGCATAATAAAGATCGCTAGCATTAGCATGCTAACACAACAATGCAGCGCGAGTTGTTTTGGTTTCATGCTGGTGCTCAAGGGCGACATCTGCTGGATCAAAAAAATCACATATAAAGCCTTTAACAGTAAAGAAGGAAGTACTGCTTTAATAATCAGAGCTTCTTCAACTCTCTCTAAAGCTAGAGCAACTTGATGTAGACCCAACTTCTGAGTCGTGCAACTCATTTTGAAGTCAGGCCAGGTCGTGTGTCGTTAGTCGTGCAGCGTACACTGACGCACAACGCCTTGATCACGGACCAATCAGCTGTTCCTCCTGACTGGTCGGGTTATTCTCTGGCTTGTTTCATATTTTGGTCGAACGACTGAACGCAACACAAGTTCTGGCCTTCTCATTCGTCACTCTGTCCTGATCATGATTCAGTGGGCTTCTGTTTGTGTGTGAGTGTGTGTGAGTGTGTGTGAGTGTGTGTGAGTGTGTTTGAGTGTGTGTATGGCAACAAACAAACAAGATTTTGTACTGTAAGAAACCTATGCTACACAACAAATCTTTAACTTTAAGATTTGATACTTTATCGGGGAAATTCAAACACAAATGTGGTGAGAAAGAGACAGGAAAACAGTGAAGTTAATATATTAAGAACTGAACAGGAAACCTCCCACACACATCAGTCCTCGTTTGACCGCCCCCCCCTCTCTCTCTTTCTCTCTGATGCTGACAGAACTCCCATCATCGCAGGCGGGCTCTTCGTGATTGACAGGTCCTGGTTCAATCACCTCGGTAAATACGACACAGCCATGGACATCTGGGGCGGAGAAAACTTTGGTGAGTCATTTTGCTGTTGGTTCTCTCAGACTGTCTGAAAGTGTTTGTATTCATCAGAGAGGAGTCGTTTGTTTCATTGCATTTGAACCAGTGAGGATTCAGGAGTCTGTGGGGGCCCTGGGAAAAAAACATTTACAGTGAACCCTCCAACCTTTATCTTATAAATAATGGTGACCATTATCAGCATTTGGAGGCGGGGCTTGATCGTGCTCTTTAGCTGGTTATGATCCTTCATTTTTATTTGGTGACTTTGACAGATTTTGTTTTTTTCAGGGATAATGTATTCAACACTCAGCAGAGCATTGAGAGTGACTGTTGTCATATGGGGCCCTCTAAGGGGGGTTCCTACTGTCATTGCAGAATGTGCACATTTTAAGCCACTGCTATGGTGTATAGCAGGCTTATTCCACTGGCGGCCAAGCGGCCAAAAAAACAACAACAAATAAACAGAGGGGAGAAACGTTTTGAATGACCACAGTACAGTTTTAAAAACAGCACAGCGCTCCCGTTAAATAGAACATCTTTGGTCCTGCACTCGCAGCCAATCGCAAGCTTGTGTTGTTGATGGAAAAAACTGCATTCTCGTAGTGTACTGCTGTGGAGGCGGGCTTGCTTGTCTGGCCCCCAGGTCCTTAGCTTTCTGAAAATGTGGCCCCCTGAACTATAGAGTTGAATAACCCTGGTGTGTAGTTTGTCCTTACTGACCTGGGGTCCTAAGCTTTGCTAAGCTAAGCCTGATGACGAGCTCCGCCTTCCTTACATCATAACGCTGTTTCAGAAACAGAAAGAATTTAATCAAGAATTTAGAGGTTCAAAACATAATTCAGTGGATCCTCTCAGACAGGATCCAAAGAAAGAACTCAAAAAACACGAGTCACATGAAGGCGTTTTGAAGCTGCTGAGAGGAACATTAAGGTCGTTTAATTTCAGCTGAATGAAGGTGATCCTTTCATTCAGTTAAAAAAAAGTCTGACATCCATCCTGAGGAAACATCTGGCTCCCCTGCTGCTACCTGCCTGCAGGAATATCGTGTGTGTGTGTGTGTGTGTGTGCTCTCACTAAACACAGTGTCTGACTCAGTTAGCTGATTGCTGTACTACTTCTTTCCTCAGATCAATGAGAGACTGGGTTAGCCCATTTTCCCATCTCACACGCGCGCGCACACACGCACACACACACACACACACACACACACACACACACACACACACACACACTCTCATTTGCCGTCTGTCAGGTTTGCGTCAGTCTCGCAGGCTCCGTGTCAGTTATCTCAGCATCTCACCCCGTCACTCCTGCTCTCTCCTTTTTGTTCTCTGGTGTTTCATCTTCACCTCATCAGAGCCGGTCCACGCTCTTCCTTTTTCACTCCCCTCGCTCCCCTCTCTCTCCTCCTCTCCCATTCTCACTCTTCCTCGCTAACGCCGAGACACTTTGTAAAAAGTTTTCAACATCTCGATCATTTGGGGAAACTCGTACTTGGAGCTCGCAGACAGACAGAGACTCTGACAGTTAACGCTAGAAGAACAGAGAGCGAGCTCGGAGTAACACACACACACACACACACACACACACACACACACACACACACACACACACACACACACACACACACACACACACACACACACACACACACACACACACACACACACACACCGAATCAGACAATAGGTTCTGAGTCCATCGGGGGAATCATCAAATATTCAGAGAGTTTTGGCCCACTTAGAGAGAAAACTAACGAGGAGACAGAAGGAAACAGACATGAGCTTCTCATAAATAACAAACCTGGAACACAGAGACAGCAGGTACAGTCTGCTCCTTCTTTATCAATCTTTGAATATAATATAAAGACTTTGATGTGTGCTAAGTCTATGAGATGTAACTTTGAGATACAACAATTTGTAATAAGTATTAACAAGATGTATGTGAATGCCTTTTTCTTTCTATTTATTTTTTATTATATACATATATATATATCTCATTTTTATTTTTTTTCTCTCTTGTTTGTTTTTGTTTTCATTTTTTCTGTCTTGCTTTGAAATTTGTGAATTTGTGGTGTGTGTTACAATCAAAAAAGACAATCAAAAAAAAGCATAATCAAAAAAAAAAGAATATAATGACTTTGTGGGGCATCTCAAAGAAATCACATTGGAGGGCTCGACATCACAACTGGACTCATGATTGACACTGAATTTACTCAAGGCCAGCTGATAGCACGTTCCTCTGTCTTGATCCGGCTGGTTTATAATTGTTTTTTTAAATGTTAAAAGAGGGGCGCTGCTCGCTCTGTTAGCGTGGCTAGGTATCCCAGGATGCTTTGAGCAGCAGGTCGGACAGTTATAATGCACAATGAATTTTGTCAAACTTTGATTTACATCTCAGAAATGACCAAAAGCTGCAAAATAATCTGTTTTTGAACGAGGTTTTCTAATCGTTCTAAACATTTATTTTCACTCAGATGCTTCATAAAACATTACATTTTGATATCACTTCTGAATTTGTAATATTTAAACTCAGGTGTCCAGGGGCTTTAATGTCAACCCCTGCATTGAAACTCAGGCAGCTGAGGGGTTACATCTGTTGTTGACGTGATGTCAGGGTTGTGTTATGTCGAGATGTTTGTCATTTTTAGGACAAAGGACCAGAAATATATACAGTATCAGGGGGAAGAAAAAAAACAATGTTCCCTCTCACTTGTCAGCTTTATAAAAGAAATGTGATTTTGTGAGACGTTGCGGTGAAAAGGAACATCAGAAATGTTCTGTGTTTTTTTGTTTGTTTGTGGGAAGCTGTTTTCTCAGCTTGAAATGATTTTGGCAGCAAAAAAACATTTAGTTGGTAGAGAGCTGTCTGCTGTATGGAAGCTAAACATCCATATGCATTACATTAACTCTGCAGGGGGGGAGGTGGGGAATAACATTTTTAGTATTCCGCAAGGGGAAATTCAGGTTTTAGACTCCGTTATTGAGAGGGTTTAAGTGCCTCTGCAACACTTGGAAAATGACCTGGCACCTCTCTATCAACCAAACCGAGCTACTGCCGCATCTGTTCTTTGTTCTTTTGGGGAAACTTTGCATCTTGCTGTCTTGTCCAGGAATCCCAATGAACTGCACTGTTGTGTCTCAATGGGAGTAATCCTGGTATAATGGTTTGTAATATGTGTGTGTTGTGTGTTGTGTGTGTATGCAGAGATCTCGTTCCGGGTGTGGCAGTGCGGAGGCAGTCTGGAGATCCTGCCCTGCAGCAGAGTGGGTCACGTCTTCAGGAAGAAACATCCGTACATCTTCCCCGAGGGCAACGCCAACACATACATCAAGTGAGTCATTTGAGAAGGTTTTTAAAAAAAATTGTTTTCAATGTCAGAATTCAGATTTGATACCAAAGGGGCTGAATCTAAAAACCTGATTCAGATCCCAGTCGACCCTCAGGAGAAGTCAGAACTCCAGCAGTGCGTTTAGTACACATGACACATTTAGCAGCTTGGTTTGATTTGAGGCGTTCCTCAGGGTCATTTGTGGTCTTCATGCAGGAAGTGCTGCTCGAGCTTTGGCCTCTTCTGACTCGTTGTTGCCAAACATCTAAAAAAATATTAACTCATTTCAAAGCAACTTTTTCAAACAATTTTTTTGCGACTCTAATGTTTCTCTTTCGACATCCTCTTGGTTGTTCTTAAGATCTGTCCTTAAAGTGTGTCCGAGCTCGGACCGGTATTTAAGGAAGTTCACACACTTAATGATTTTTTAAAAAGTAATTCAAGTTTATATATCGTTGTTAACAGCAATAACATCAACAGCTGTTCTTGAGAGTTCTAGTCAGCATCAAAACATCCTAAATATCAATAACATTAAGTGTGTAGGTTCATGAAAGAGCTGAGTCTTTAGCTTTTACTTAAAGGAGCAAAGGGTCTCTGGGTGGGGTCAGGTAGTTCATTCCACCACCAGGGGGCGACAGAGGAGAAGAGTTTAGCTAGAGACGCCTCCCATTGGCAGAGTGTAGCGGGCATTTGGTACTTTGTTTCTGTTTTTAATTCAGCTAAGGTGGCTACACATGAAACATTTTAAAGTCAGGGTCGGTCATTTCCTCCAGATCCACTTTTTCAGATTTTGGTTGAAGTTGTCTTTAGGCCCTGACAGAAATTAAAAACTTGTGTTCTATGAAAAAAAGGAACAAAGAAAATCTGTCATCTGTATCAGTTTGTAAGTCTGTAAAAACTTCAACCAATGTCTCCCACGAGGTACCAATCTGATGAACCAATTAGACGCCTCCCTGTCTCCCTGCTCGCTCTCTACCTCAATGCGTGCACTAGCTCACACTCAGGATGGGCTGAGGTCCGCTTCTGGACCAATGGCGCTTGTGTATGTAAGTTAGGGGCGTGGCTTATGAGGGAGCGCAGACGGAGCACTGAGGGAATGCTACTTTCAAAATCTTGCTAGTTTTCGAAAATCACCAACTCTGCCTTTAATGAAAGCACACAACAAAAGTTTAAAGGTGAATATTTGGTAGAGAATGTTTTATAAATATGTGTAAAAACTCTGACATTAAGAGGGAACTGGTAGATGTTTTTCTGTCATGGATTATGTCGGCCTTTATTTGCTCTGTCGTTCAATCTCTGCTCCTTTATTGCGCTATGACGAGAGTCTCTATGTAAGCTGGAGTATATAATTATTATGTCTCTGGGTTCTCTTTTTTAAGTACACACATTTTAGACAAACAAGCTCTATTCACGACTCAAATGAACTCTTGTACTTTTCCATCTGAACAAATTACTTCTCGTCTGTCAGAAAATCATTCAGTGCTCACGTAAACACGCCAACCTTTCAAACTAAAAGTCCCACTAACCCTGCTGCAGACCGACTCGCTGTGTGACAGACATTACACCGGAGGGAAACAGACGATTGCAGCGTCGGCACTCTGAGCTTGTGTGTCGCAGCCGCTGAACACTGTTCACATCATTGTTAAAGTGGATTTACAGCTGCCTGGGAGCCTTTGAGCTGCCACTACAATATTATCCTATTAGCATAAGCTGTATTCTGTTCTCGGCCCCTTTTAGTTCAAACAGCAAGATGTTTACAGGCAGTCCAATAATCCATTAACAGCTACTAATGTGCTCAGCCTGCATGTGAATGGATGTGGTATAAATAGATTAATCAGGCCCACAATGAGGACGCTGGTTCCATTCACATTGGAAAATATTCTTTTACACTTTTAATATTCACACATTGTGTATTCATTATGGTGTCATAAAGAATAAGAGGGAACACAGAGAGGCAGTGCTTGTTTATTTGATACATTTGAGGTCACATAAAAATTAAAAGTTTAATTTAATAGTGAAAACTTGACGACTCAAATTGTCCTGTAGTTGGTCACCATTCACTAAAACACTGATATCACCACCTCTCACTCTGATTCCTCACACTGTAGCATCCCTCTGAAAGAGAGTTGGACTCTTGAACTGATGATTTTATGGTTAATCTTAAAGCACAAAAAACACAAAACCACATAAACAACCCAAACTAAAGTGAGACCCCGATGCCTCTTTGTCACCGTTCCTGTTTGCTGTTTACATTTCCTCTGTCATTTTTCTATCCATGAAACGTTTGTTTTTTCTCTTTGTCTTCAGAACCTTCATTAAACCCTGAAGTTCCTTTTTCAAAATAAAGGCTAGTCTTTATCCAAACAGGAAGCGAAGTAAGCCATAACTTGAAACAGTACAAAATAAAAGCATAACAAACTTACCTTCTCAGTCTTAACTGGGTTACTTAAATTCATTCTACTTAACTTACCCCTAAGTTCCACTCGATGCGTTTTAACTCGTCCTCTGTTTCACTTCAGTCAATCATTGTGTGTCCCTCCACGGGTGCCGCTGAGCTACATCTCAGCTCCGTCAGACCGGAGCCCCATGCCGGAGCATGGTGCATCAATTTGCTACAGAGAAGATCAAGCGGGACAGGAAGTCAGACACAGAAACAACATTAGAGCATCATGGGCGGGGCTAGTGCTGGGAGAAGAGAGCCTATGTACGAGGTTTCAACAGTCTATGTAGAGGCTTTATTAGGGAACTAAAATGTGATTTACAAAACATAAAAATACTTCTATCAGATCTGCTGTCCAATCACTGCCCTGGAACACAAGAGACACACACAAGACGACAGCGGTGACCTCAGGCAGGGAGCCACAACAACTTTACACAATCACACAAGAATTAGACTCCCCGTTCATGTGGGTCACGGACATAAATAATGTTGATTTTATTGTGTTTTTGTAAGGTGAAATAATCTCATCATCCTCATGTGTAGACGACCTTGTTTTCAGTAGTATTTCCTGTTCAAAGAAAATGTTTGGTTTGTATACCCACGAGTCTCACTAATCCCAATAAACCCGGAGGAGGAAAGAAAAACAACAAAACACTGCATATTGTCAGGAGGGGGGGAAACATTGTGAACGACAAACTGAAGCAGACTCAAGATAAAGAGAGTTCATGGGAAACTAAATTGCAGCAGTTCATCACAAAACAACTCCTGGGATGCTCCGAACGCCTCCGACTGGAGATTTATCCGACGGATTATTCCTTTTAACCGATCGGTAAATCACGAGCTGCAGCATGTGAGCGGGGCTTTTAACACTGCTGCTGGGGTTTGAAAGTTTTGGTTCCCTTTGAGGAAAGGTCTGACAAGTTTGCTAAACATATTGTTAAGTGTCAACCAGCTCATCCAAACCGTCGCTCAGAACCTTTTTTTTCGATTAGGCTGTTTTGTTGCTCATTTTCGCTATCCCCTATTGGCCGTTACCGAGGCAACAGCTGTTTCTGAGCAGAAGATGATAGGCTTTTATTCGCGTCACAATGGCCTGATGTTTGTGATCAGCGCAGATCTCCACAAACAAAGCGGCCGTTGTCTGCTCGCGTGTCGCTCCACTGGCTAATTAGCTGGAGGCTCGATGCCGCCGGCCTGCTTCATGAATGCCAAATAAGAAAAAAAAAGAGAGAGATGCTAATAATTAGATTACAGAAATGATGCTGTTTCCTCCCTTACCCATGGCGGCCTGCTGCTGTGACCTTGTGTGTGTGTATATCGTGTGTGTGTGTGTGATTTTTAATTGTGAGCCTTTGTGCGACTCGTATTTATGTTTATACGCCCACAAGCATCTCATATCCTCCTCGTCTTCCCCTTTCATTAAACTGCCAGAGCCCGTGTGTGTCGTGTCTGTAATGAAGGGTTTCTGTCATTTCACTGCGATAGTTCACAGCTCAGAGAATCACCGCTAATAGCTCGTTACTACAGAGAGAGAGAGAGAGAGAGGGAGAGAGAGAGGGAACGAGTAAACGGGGAAGAGAGACGGAGAAATTTGCTTTTCTGAATAAAGCTCACACTCAGTTAAGCACACGACTGAACTGTATGTACAGCAACAGAGAGAGGACTTACACCAATCTTATATAATAATTATAATAACTTTATAAGCAAAGGTCTAAAAGTGATTTTCAAAAAACAAGCACATAACCAGCCAGAAATATGAAGCATTTTCTTTTGCATTGATTAAAATCTGATGATTTAAGAGAATTATTGTTTCATGAAGTAAAATCTGAAATGTTGGGGCGGACAGATGTGCAGGAACTGGAATGGCTGTTTAAGTTTGATGTGTTTAAACTTTCTAATTTTGTTTCAAAAGTTTGGAAAAGAAGACAGGACATTCTGTTTTATTAGTTTGACTTCTTGCTTTTTCTTTTTGTTTCTTGAGAATGAATATAGTTTACATCGTGCACTCTGATCCGGGAACGTTTTTAATTTATGGTGTCATGTAAGCCCATGCAGGCTGGGCATATGGATGGATGTATGACACAATAATAAAATAAAAAAATAAAAAAAAGTTTAAAGGCAGGGTTGGTAGTTTTCTCCAGATCCACTTTTTCAGATTTTGGTTGAAATTGTCTTTAGGTCCTGACAGAAATTAATAACTCATGTTCTCTGAAAAAGGAACAAAGAAAATCCATCATCTGTATCAGCTTTAAGTCTGTAAAAACTTTGACCAATGTCTGCCACGAGGTACCAATCTGATGAACCAATCAGACGCCTCCCTGTCTCCCTGCTCGTTCCCTGCCACATGCGTGCTCTAGCCCACACTCAAAGCATGGGCTGAGGTCCGCTTCTGGAGCAACGGGGCTCGTGTATGTAAGTGAGGGGGCGTGGCTTTTGAGGGAACGCAGATGGAGCACTGAGGGAATGCTACTTTCAAAATCATGCTAGTTTTAGAAAATAACCAACCCTGCTTTTCAAACAAGAGGAGGAAAAAGGATTAAAATGATAACATAATGACATCACATAAATCCAGTCTATAAAGGTGAGTTTATCTGTCTCTCTCTCTGTGAGGTGAGGAAGGACAATGTGTGTTGCTATGACTGCAGCCACTCAGAGATCCAGGAGGAAGTCTGCTCTGGGTGTGAAAAACAGAGTCTGAATGCATTTTTGATTCAATGTGTTTTGGATCAGCCAGAGCCCACCTGGAGATGATTTATGTTTCTGCAGAAACAGAGCCGATGTGTTTAAAGGCAGCAGGTGAACGCAGGGGGGGGGGAGCTGCTGATGTCTGTTTTTAACTCCCTCTTCCTGCAGCCTCACACTGCTCTAACAGCATACTGAAGCCTCAAATCACATCCACACACTCACATTTTGAGAGTGCATTATTGGCTCAGGAAGGGGAAGTAGGGCTTGTTGCCTCGGGCTGTTATGAGCAGGGGTGGAGACCTGCTGGGGATGTTGTTGGGGGGGCGGAGTTTCAGACCAGGTTTAAAGGCTTTCTATGTGATTTTTCACACTTAAATATAATATAAATCAAGTCTATCCTCTGAAAATAACTCTGTGAGTCATGACTGTCTACAATGGGTGTAACACCCGAGTCCCACTGTCTGTGATGTTTTCAGAGTTTTCAGAGTCCTATCTTCACTTTGTTTACATCGCCCGGACGGCCGGCTGACTCCTCCCCTCGTGTATAAAAGTTGTTTAATTGAGGGACTAGAGAAAAGAAGAATAACATACTGTACTCACTGCTTAACTGTGTTTCTAGATCACGCTCATTTCAGGTAAATTTACATGCAGTGTGAAGATACCAGCATAATAAAGATCGCTAGCATTAGCATGCTAACACAACAATGCAGCGCCAGTTGTTTTGGTTTCATGCTGGTGCTCAAGGGCGACATCTGCTGGATCAAAAAATCACATATAAAGCCTTTAACATAAAGCAAATGTAAAAGGAGGATGTGAAGTAAATTAACATGTCATGTGTTTACAGGAACACGCGTCGAACAGCTGAGGTGTGGATGGACGACTTCCGCCTTTTTTACTACTCCGCTCGTCCTGCGGCGAGGGGAAAATCCTACGGCGAGTAAGTACACACAGAATGACACATGCTTGGTATTTACAGACAGCTCCCAGACAACGGATATGCCACCCACATCTGCAGTCTCCTCAGCCTCTGTTGTCTTTATTTACGTCTGTTCCTCCAGCTGGAAACGCTGAGCCGAGCGATCTGAGATGTGTAGATAGGATTAGGAACGGTAACGTCGTCTTCTTTTGTCACGGCCGAAAACAGACACAGAAAACTGTCAACAGGGATTTAAAAATCCAATCTCAACATTTCTGTTGTGTTCGCCCCATGTTGACTGTTTATCCACTCGTAATTCATCAATAAGAAGGTTCAACTTTTGACAGGTGTGTCGACCCTTAACGGGAGGTGAGTCCCCACAATGTGGGTAAAACAAGACTTCAGTAAACACGCCAGGAGCGGATGTCAAAGCCCCTCGCTGTGTTTGAATGTCAGTGTTAATCTGTCAGACCACACTGACATTTTTACATCACACACCTCCATTATTCGTCCTGATTGTATCTTCTCGCTTTCTGATAGACTGTTCATTTGGCTTCTGTTTTCTCTTTATCTGACCGTCTGCCTCTTGTGTGTTTGTGTGTTTGTGTGTTTGTGTGTTTGTGTCACCAGTGTCCGTGGCAGAGTGGAACTCCGCAAGAAGCTCAAGTGCAAATCCTTTAAGTGGTACCTGGACAACGTCTACCCAGAGCTCAAGTAAGAGTCTGCATCGGTGTTTAGGAGAAGTCGTTACAGATGCATACAGGCTAATTAAAACACACTCCTTACACAACAGACAATTACACACAAACGCACACATACACACACACACACGCATGCACACACACACTAAAAATCAGAGGGTGTCTTTGAGAGAGAGAGAGAGAGAGAGAGAAGAGAAGCAACACAAAGAAGAGTTAATGACACTGCTTGCATATCAGTGGTTGTGTGTGTGTGTGTGTGTGTGTGTGTGTGTGTGTGTGTGTGTGTGTGTGTGTGTGTGTGTGTGTGTGTGTGTGTGTGTGTGTGTGTGTGTGTGTGTGTGTGTGTGGAGTCAGAGGGATACTGCACTGACTTAATATTACGGTTAAAGACATCACAAGTAAATGTGGTATTACTTTTTTGTATTTTTAAAATGACCAGAAACACAAGGTCCCACTTGTGAAGTATATAACGATAGTCCCCTACTAGTATGGTAAACGTGTATGTGTGTGTGTGTGTGTGTGTGTGTGTGTGTGTGTGTGTGTTTTAAGAATACCACCACATCAGCAACATTTTTTTTAAACCTCACATGTTGATGCAAAATCTCATTAGGATGTAACAATACAACAGAAGCATAGCAGAGTATCGTCATGGTTACAAGGATAACCTTCAGGAGCTAACGTAGCTAATGTGCGTTTAAGTAATAAAAATAAACAGCTTTTTTACAAAACACTGCACACCTGTGTGACACTTTGTGTAGTCTGAATAATCTGTCTATATTTATGTGCATGAACCTGGAACCGCTAACACACACACACACACACACGCGTGCACACGTAGCCCATCTAAGTGTTGTTCTGAAAACATCTGCTCAGATTGGCTAAGCTCCCAGGGGCCTTGGTTTCTGACTTCACTATATAAACACACACAACACACACACACACTCACCTGTAAACACACAATAACACTTTATGACATGGAAAGCCCTGATGGTGATGTATCGTATAGATACACACATTTTCATCTTAAATGCATAAAAATAAGAAATGACAAATACCTTTAAGACGTGTATACACTCTCATATTAACATTTCCTCCATCTTCCACATACTTTACACACACACACTCACGTACACACACTTAAATACCCATTTATCCACTGTAGGCCTGTGTTAATCCCCCAGAATGGAATTAACGAGCTTGCTCTCAAGGGGGGCGGACAGACCTGACCCTTAGAACGCAGAATAACCTTTAACGGGTTATTAAAACAGAGAGAGAGCGAGAGAGAGATAGCAGATTAAATTAACGCTACAGGGCTTAAGCCCGGGTTTATAGCGCGGCCGAGAATTGAACAGGAACGACTGGAGAAAAGTTTATCAAAGAGGGAGATTGGGGATGGAAACTTTCTGGAGTAATGAGTTTAGAGAACGGTGGCCTCAAGCGGTTTGTGTTTAAGGTGCAGCGCGGCATTTAAAAAAAAAAAACAGATAAATCACTGTCAGAGTCACGGCGATATCTTGATGCAGTTAATGAGACTGTTGTGGAGATGATTGGGGTCTTCTGTCTCATCTCGTGGAGGCTGTTAGTTTATCTGAAACATGTAGAAGATATATCCTTTTTCTTCAACGTTAGGTAAAGGTGGCTTTTGAGATTTAGAGGGTCAGACTGAGAAAAGTAAAAAATGTACCTTTTCTCACTGAGCTCGATGATTGCAGTAATAATCTCTCCGGTATAATGAACCCCCTCATTGTATGAACTTACATGTTTTCTCGCTCAGGGTCCCGGACGACTCTGACTCTCAGTCCGGGGTGATCAAACAGCGGCAGAACTGTCTGGAGTCTCGCAGGGTGGAGGGCCAGGAGCAGCCCGTCCTCACGCTGGCCCCCTGCATAGGAACAGAGGGGGTCCCAGCCATCAACCAGGTGGGTCAAACAAGAACCACAATGACTTCAGAGATTATGTTAAGAGGCTAGAATAAAAACAACCATTACAAAATCTAGTTGAAAATGATCTAAAACACACCTAGAGACTGGGAGAAAGGTTTTCTCCTCACAGAATGATTTTTAATAAGAATGAAATTATACTCAATTTGAAGCAAGCCGTGGTGTAATGATTGTCTTTTCTCACATGCAATACACGCTTGGATTTGTCCTGACCGAGCTGCATGCAAGAACACAAACCAAATTAGTTAAAGCAGACTTTTAATGGACTCTATCCTGCAAGCTTCATTGTACAAAATCAACCAATCAGCTGATGTGTGAGGTCATTTTTTTCAAGCATTTGTAGCAAGCGAGTACCGCCTCCAAACTGATAGTTCGTGCACTGTATAGGTAACGTACTAATGAACGTCCTCTCAGCGTCAAACACCTCAGCAATCACATATTTCTGGTACGAGCGAAGTTGAATGAGCTAGGGGCTGTATATAGAATTTAACGGTAATATACTGTAAATATATGTTCATACTTTATACAGATATTCTATTTGTTTACATCACATTAAAAAAAAAGTTTCACAGTACAGTTTTACATGTTGTTTTGCTGCTGCTGGCTGGCTGGCAACGAGCCGCAATGCATTATGGGGGCGGTTGAGTATGACTCATGAGCTCCCGTATCACGCTATAAGATTATCGCCCATCTAGTAAACATCGCTGCATTTCTTGCATAGCAAAAAGTTTCAAATTATGAATAGTGGCTTTACAAAACATTTCACAGGGAGAGAAATATAGATTAAGTTACATAAAACAGGGCGCCGGATAGCCCCTAGGGTTTCTGCACGTGCCTCATGTATGGAGGCTATAGTCTTCATTGTTGGGCCGTGGGTTCAAATCCGACGTCGGCCCTTTGCTGCATGTCATCCCCCCCACTCTCTTAACCCAACACTTCCTGTCTCTCTTGAGCTGTCCTATCCCATAAAGGCCAAAAGGCCCCCAAATGACAAAAAGTAATGAGTCATGTACATAAACATTCAGAATTCAGTGAATTTACATCAAGAAATGTGCACTGCAGTCTATAGAGGACCCCTCTTTCAAAGGTAGATAGTGGTCTACATGCGCCCCCCCCAACCCCCCCCAGCAAATTAACGTGTTTTTAATTATTTTTACTTTAAATTACTGGAGACTGTTGTCCTCACATGCTCAGTAAAGTGATAGTTCTGTTGATGTGCGTGTGTGTGTGCGTGCGTGCGTGCGTGTGTGTGTGTGTGTCTGCAGTCTTTTCTTCTCTGAGCTGTAATTAATACCCGTAGGATTCTCATTATTCTGTGTTATGAGTGAGTGTGAAGGCTGTGATCGCTCTAACAAGCCGACTCGCAGAGAGCAAACATGTTAGCAGCTGAAACGCCTGCGGGGCTGGAGAGGCCGGCCTCTGACTGAAGGGTTGCCGGTTCAAATCCCTGAAGTCACAGGCAAAAAGCTTTGAGCTGTGTGTGTGTGTGTGAGGCCCTGGAGGCCTCCTCTAATCCCTGTTTGTTCATGTTCGGAGTTCTGGTTTGAACCCAGCCGCTCCCAGGTGGGAATGTTTTTTTAACATAAAGAATTAAATTCATTTTCTCTTCTGTCAGTTTCTCCCTTGAAGAGTAAAAAAAACAAAAAAAAAACAGTGTTTCCCCCGTGGTGTTTGCAAATTTCCATGACAAATCTAATTAAAAGAAGCAATCCACATTAAAGGAAATTATTTATTTTCTCTACATCCCCAGTGTCTTCTACTTTTGGCCATCACTCCCCGTGGGAACCAAAGAAACTGGTCTTGAGGGGGGGGGGGTGTGGTGGACCCAGTCACTTAAAGCCTTGTGGTCCTAGAAACTGACTCTCCATTTGTGACTCTTTAAGTCATTATCTAAAAAGATCCAACAACATGAATCCAGCATAATCACAACGTTTAGCAAAGATACAGCGGCACAAAAAAGTATTTTTAAGGGGCAGAAACCTCGAGCAGAACCAGACTCATCTACAGAAACTGTGCTGGGCCTGGAAAATGGGATTTTGGGAGATGGCAACCTTGGGTTTCTAAAAATGAAGCAAAAACCAGAGAAACCTCCCAAGTTCTATTATTTAAAAAATAGAAATAAAACGGTTTACAGCCGGAATATCTCATTTCTTTATTGGTAAAATAAATAAGGCAACGCCTGCGAGTTAGTTCAAGGCAGACAACTTGAGCTGCACAGATTTTACACTGACAGGCGCCGTTCTTATGATCTCCAATCACACACATCCTCTCGATTGAGCGGACTATTTAAGGTACAAGATGTCCGGTCTCTCCGTCTACTTGTCGTCTTGTACCATTGCTGCATTGGCTCATTGCAGCCATTTGCAAAAAAAGACTTAAGACCCGCCTCAGCTGCACCTCCTTTCTGTTTCTAGACTGATTTGAAATGTAGGTGATTCAAAGCTTGATCCAAAGGCAGCTTGACTGGTTGAAAATCTTTCTTTTCACTTTCTAATGGACGGAGCGTGAAATTTAAGCCTCAAGTTTAGAACTGAAGAAGTCTTCAAGATCTTCAACCAGTCCAGTCGCCTTTGGATCAAGATTTTGAATTTACCATGACCTGGATGACTGAGAACCTACACAGACATCAAGGTGAAGTCAGCATTTCCAATATGGCAACCGCCATCGATTGGCTTCCTACTGCCACTTCAGAAACCAACGAGAGATGTCACTGAGGTTACGTCCATGTTTCATACAGTCTTTGGATGGCACCAACGATCATTTCTTTTAAGTTAAGTTCATATTTACCAAGGTGCATCGTTTTAAAACACGAGAATCTTACAAATATGTTCTCCTGTTAGAGGAAGGCAGGACACAAAATACGACACTCAATCTCAGAGGGATTGAACACCATGGACTTCTTAAAAAACGTCTGGGGCAGCCACGGATGTGACGTTTTTGGGTTTTGCGGGCGTCGGCATTTTGTTTTGTGTCACCACTTTTATCAACACAGCGTGGAGCGAGAGGAAAAGGTCATCTAGAGGTATTTAGGCAGATGTAGGACAAGAAGTACAGAAATAGTTCATTAAAACCAAAAATATAAAAACGTTAAAAGATGCATAAATCACTTTAAATCTTCTCAAAGGATGTTTTGATGTTATTGAGATATTTCTTGAAGCTACATCAGACTCTGAGAGGAGAACATTTCTAATTGATCTGGAACTACAGAATGTGCTTTCAGTGTCTCGGTGACAAAGAGAGGATTTCTTTAAAGCCTGCATTCACAGAGAGAGAGAGAGAGAGAGAGGAGAGAGATCAATAGCAGAAGCAGAGAGACCAATTTGAAAACCCACAGCAGCAGAAAAAAAAAAAAGACCAGAGCGCTCGTAACGTCAGTCATCTCGGATTCAGATGTATTCCACTGTTTCCATTACAGCGAAGTTTCACATAATTGAACGGTGACGGCTTGCAGAGCAGACATATAAGACGAAGGAGCGGGAGAGTGACGGGCGTGAAATGCAACCCACTGAGCCACAAAAACATCTTTCTGAGCACAATTTGGCCCAAATGTAATGAGCGCACAAGCATGAAGTTGTGTTTGTGTTGCTCCCACTATCGCCTGTGAGCGTGAACACGAGGCGGCCTCTGTCGACTTTCTCCGAGAAATAAATGCTGACATCCGCATCTTTGCAGACACAGTCGCAGGTGTCGTGGGGGTTTTTTTTGGAGCCAAAGGACACTTTGTTTTTAACCTCTATCTGTCCAGGGAACCGTTCTGCTGAGCTCGCAGGCTGCTTCAGCGCCGAGCTGCTTCAATGTTTAACCACTGAGCATGTTCACCTGCGATCCTTTAACCAGTGCTGAGGAGGAGAGCTTTGGAAAACCTGCAAATTACATCACACTGGAAGAAGAACCGGAAACACTGCAGAGCTACAGAGAGAACAAAAACAAATATTGATAAATGAATATTGAAAGTGAGAAAAAGATGCCAGGTTTAATTTGTTAAAACATGTCATTGAGTCAGACATCTGCCTTTCACAAATTAAAGTCCCTATGCTGAGTTTGCTCCATGCAAAAAAGTTTAGCCTCCAAACTGCAGTGCAAGCATTTATTTAAGAATATCAATATAACATTCTCATGACTGTTGCATTGCCTGTGCATGCAGTCACAGCATTTAGGATGAAAGAAAAGGGAGGGGCTGCTTAAAGAAGGTTCAGTTATAGTATGAAATGATTGTTATGATAAGAAGAAGAAGAAGAAGAAGAAGAAGGAGAAGTCATTGCTTTCTTTGTAGACAGTTGTTGTGATCATGCTAAGAAATCTGCTTCCAACACAGCACAGTTTTTACAAATATCAAAATGAGATGATGAGCTTTAGACGACTTCCTCATCCAACACATCTGCACGTCCAGGTGTTCTCATCAAAGAGGATCCAAGTATCGGATGACTAATTTTTTTAATAGAACCAAACAAGAAACAGTCCTACATACAGATTAACAGACATCAGTCACATTCCTCCCTCTCTTCATTCAGTCTGTGGTTTGATGAAGAGTTCTATCAGAGTTGTGTTTTCTGCTCTCAGATGAGATGAGGAAAGATAAGATTAGAAGAAGATAAGACCGTTTAAAGCCGCTGGGAAATTAAAGCAGCACACGAGGAGAGACGGATAAAAGAGAGAGAAAAACATTCACAGGATTGAGACGAGAAGAAGGCGGGGCTTAGAAATAGTAATTATGACTTTATTTATATTTACCTTTTCATGCAAAGATGCTACCCAAAGCGCATGACACACAGGTGGCATGTCCAGCGGGGAGGTCAGGGTTAGCATGACCCCCCTTTAAATCTGATTGGCCCACCAAACTCCTAAACCATGATTGGCTATTTGTCCTGTCAGAGGCGGGACTTATGTTCTAATGAAGTATCCGGACTGTGTCGTATCAGGCTAGTAGCTAGCAGTTCTCTTTGCATGTTAATGAAGCATTTCTTGTTTTGTTCGTACTCTAAATTAAAAATCAAATATTTGCACATCTGTTTCATGAGACATCGTCGTCGGAAAGGAAGGAGTGTATAAATAAAGAGCTTGCAAACTCTTGCACAACGTCGACCCAGCAATGTACAAACAATGTTTCAGTCACTTTGCCAATAAATGTGTTTTTGAAAGTGAGACAGTGTGCAGGAGTTTTTAAAAGTACTTTAAATTGTGCATCTTCTTTTTGAGTCCTTAAAGAGTTCAGCTAAGAAGATTGACATGTTGCCATTCTGTTGTGTAATTTTAAAGTAGATATGATTAAAGAGATGGAAAGGGTTAATAAATTAAATTATTTCTGGTGTGTGCCAGACGCAAACTTGATGCCACCCCTGCAACAACTGGGCCACCCCAGTCCAAAAGTCTTGACACCGCCCCTGCTGACATGACAAGATCAGATAGAGAAAAACACACTTACCATAAAACCATATTAAAATATCTAAAACTAAATAAAATGAAACAAAAAATAGAAATAAATACGAGTGGAAATACAAACTAACAAGCGAAACAACCAAAGAAGTTTGATAAAATCATATTAGATATCATCATAGATCAAGGTTCACTCATTTTAAAGGAAGAATGTGCAACATGTTAAACATAAATATATCATCAATCAAGTCTGTCCTGTGTAAATGTGTCTCTGAGTCATGACTGTCTACAATGAGGGAGAAGCTCGAGTCCCGCTGGCTGTGTTGTTGTCAGAGCCGTGTTTACATGGACGGGACGGCCGGCTCCTCCCCTTGTGTATAAAAGCTGTTTTAGTCAAGAACTAGAGAAGATTAAAATGTCAAAATTGGCTCGCAGTTGAAGAGCAGAAGTTGTGATCACAGATAACAAATCAGAAACACATCAGGCTCTGTCCGATGGTCTCATGTTTTTAGAGCGAGTCAAAGACTTCAAGCGAGATGAGATCTGCTTCGATCAGCTTCAAATCACTCTGAGGAAAAGTTCCCTGCAGAGGGGGCCGCATTATTACACGCTCTTTTCCCGAGCTCAGTGCAGACATGAGGGACAGACAGTTTAAAAAAAGTTTGTATTTTATGAAGCCTTAAAAATAATTCTTGTGGGATTGG
>NC_089209.1:3668708-3679537 GCF_963930695.1 Labrus bergylta | reverse complement strand
AGAGGAGGGGAGGGGAGGGAGAGGAGGAGGAGGAGAGGAGAGGAGAGGAGGGGAGGAGAGGAGGGGAGAGGAGAGGAGAGGAGAGGAGTAGAGGAAAGGAGAGGAGGGGAAAGGAGAGGAGGGGAGAGGAGGAGGAGGAGAGGAGGAGAGGAGAGAGGAGAGGAGAGAGGAGGAGAGGAGAGGAGAGGAGGAGAGGAGAGGGGAGGGGAGGAGGGGAGGAGAGGAGAGGAGAGGAGAGGAGGGGAGGGGAGGAGAGGAAAGGAGAGGAGGGGAGGAGAGGAAAGGAGGAGAGGAGAGGAGAGGAGGAGAGGAAAGGAGAGGAGGGGAGGAGAGGAGGGGAGGAGAGGAGAAGAGAGGAGGGGAGGGGAGGGGAGGGGAGGGGAGTAGAGGAAGGGAGAGGAGGAGGAGAGGAGGGGAGGGGAGGAGAGGAGAGGAGAGGAGAGGAGAGGTTTTGGTTTTCAAAATACCTTTTATTTTACCACTACCTGGAGAAAATTATAACACTGTCACATCATCACTCAGATCAAGAGAAGGAAATAAATAAATAAAACATAAAACATAAAACAAAACAAGTGCAACAAAAATCACAACATCAACAAAAACAACATTTACTGCATCAAAAATGAATAATCAGCTCTCCATCCCCACCCACAGAGCACAAAGCTTCTTCCACAGCCCATACACTATTAAAGTCTTGCACATTGTCCATCATTTGATAATAGGCAAATTCTACCTTCAGTCTGGCCTTCAAAAGTCCCTCCAGAACCAGCACCGGTTCCACACAGCCAGTACCCTGAGCTCGGTTCTTGCGTGTAAGCCAAATGGCCAACTTAGCCGAGCCAGATAAAAAGTTCATCAGTGTATGTACAGTCTTTTTCTTTGCAGAATACTTTGGCCCAAAAACAAACAATGCATAAGAGAAATCCTCCCCGAGAGCTTCAAACAAGCTTTTCATAAGGACAAACAAGAGTGAGAGCCTGGGACACTCAACAAACAGATGAGACAAAGTTTCAGTTAGTGAACAAAACAAACACTCCTCTCCCACCCCTGGATCAATGTGCGCTCTGTATCTGTTCGTGGCTATAACCCCATGCACAACTCTCCACTGGAGATCTGCTGTTCTCTTCTCAACAGGCAGCTTGTACAGGGACCGCCAGCTGCCTTTCGGGGAAACCTCCGGGCCAAAAAACTCGATCCACCTCGACTCTTTCACTCCCGACAGACCACGAAGATGTAGGACCTTAACACAGGACTGATAGAGTGCCTTTTTTCCCTGCATCCTGGAACTTTCCCAGAACAGGAGTACTAAAGGACAGCAGTCCACCTCCTCTTTCCTGCCACTCCCCGACATCTGGGGTAACAGACAAAGATGGGAAGCTGTATTCGCCCTCTTCACTCCACTGCTCACACAGATTCTCAATGTTTAGAAATGTCACAAGTTTTACTGGAAGTGCAGCAAAGACTTCCTCCACCACTCTTTCAACCACCCGGCTGGAGGTGATATTGGTCCTTTCTTTGAGGGCGTCCAGGGTCAGTCTTACCAGGTGACCCAGTTTTGTGCAGCCTGCCTCTCTGAAACTGGCCCGGAGACTGGCTGACTGCAAAGTTGGAGTCCTTATAAAATCATTAAAAAATAACGGTTCCTCAAAGATCCACATTCCCAGACTCTCAGTTTTTTCCCTTTTGAATGTGTACATTTTCCATGCCTGCATTACAGACATATAAAAGGATGTTAATCCAGTGAGATCCACCTCCTCAAGCTTTAACAGAAAGAGCTGCTTAGTGTACCCCAGCCGTCCAGCTCTCCTCAGCAGCAGTCGAGCGATGTCCATCCAGCTGGGACCACAAGTGAAAAGGAGTCTCTGTGCAGTCTGGAGTCTGAATGAGGCAATTTTTGACTGAATGTCTATAAGTCCATGTCCCCCTTCAGCCACCGGCAGGTAGAGGACTGCCGCCTGGACCCAGTGTTTGCCTGACCAGAAGAAGTCCAGGATGGCCCTTTGAATGTCCTCCACCAGCCCTCTTGGAGGTGTCAAAGCCACAAGTCTGTGCCAGAGAGTCGAGGCAACCAAGTTATTGACCACCAGAACTCTTCCCCTATACGACAACTGGGGTAGCAACCATTTCCATTTAGACAACCGAGCGCACACTTTCTCCCTAACTCCCTCCCAGTTTTTACTTTTAAAGCCCTCGGTACCCAAATAAACCCCCAACACCTTCAACCCCTCCCTCCCCCACTCAAGTCCACCCGGCAGACTGGGCACTGCCTGGTCCCTCCACTCTCCCACCAATAAGGCACCACTTTTTTCCCAGTTCACCCGTGCAGCTGTTGCCCTTTCATACAGGGACAGGGTGTCCCGCAGACACCGAACGTCCCCCTGATTGGAGATGAAGATGTTTACATCATCAGCATAGGCAGAAATTGTAGGGGGACATTCAATGCTACAGGCCGCGGGCAAAGAAAGCCCGCTGAGCCGGTCCCTCAACCTGCACAGCAAGGGCTCAATAGCCAAGCTGTACAGCTGGCCGGAGATGGGACAACCTTGTCTGATCCCTCGCCGTACAGGGATTGGCCGACTCAACCCCGCCCCCATCTTCACCAAACACTGTGCATCCTGATACAACAAACCAACTAATGACACAAAACCATCCCCAAAACCAAAAGACCTCAGTGCAGAAAACAAATACGAGTGATCCACCCTGTCAAACGCCTTCTCTTGATCCAGAGACACAATGCCAACATTTAGATTATAGATTTTACACACATCAATGACATCTCTGATAAGAAAAACATTATCCATGATTGTCCGGTCTGGAACACAGTAACTCTGGTCTTTATGGACCACACTTCCCAGAACGTCCTTTAGTCTGTTCGATAAAGCTCTGGAGAGGATCTTGTAGTCCGCACAAAGCAAAGCAACCGGCCTCCAGTTTTTTAACAATGCCAGGTCACCTTTCTTGGGGAGCAAGGAAAGAACTGCTCTCTTACAAGAACCAGGAAGAGACCCGGTCCTGCAACACTCCATTAAAACACTATGCAGGTCAGACCCAAGAATATTCCAGAACCTCTTAAAAAAGTCTGTGGACAACCCATCTATTCCAGGTGCTCTTCCTGTTGCCATCTGAGTGACAGCAGCAGTGAGCTCCTCCAGAGACAGCTCCCCTTCCAGAAGAGACCTCTCCTCCACACTGAGCTGAGGGAGACCCTCCAGGAGCTCCCTGCGACACTCCTGGCTGCAACTCTCTGCTCCAAACAGATCCTCATAGAACTGCATGGCGTGACTGCTCATTTCCTTTGGATCAGCTGTTATTCGACCTCCTGGCAGTTTCAGACAAGTCAGCAGCTTTTTTTGAGCCACAGATCTCTCAAGATTGAAAAAGAAGGACGTTGGGGCATCCATGTCTTTGAGTTGAAGGAAACGACTCCGCACAAGAGCTCCCTTCACCCTCTCCTGCAGGAAAGAGCTCAACTCCATACGTTTCTCCTTCAGCAGGGTACCAGCGGTGGGATCCACACTCCCATTTAACCCCTCCTCAAGGTTCTTAATGTTGTCCTCAAGATTTTTAATGACTGTTTTTAATCTAGCAGAAGAGTGTGACGTGTACTGCTGACAAAAAACACGAATCTGAGCTTTACCAACCTCCCACCAAAGCTTCAAAGAATCAAACTCAACTTTTCTTAATTGCCACTGATCCCAAAAACACCCAAAGTTTTTACAGAAAACATTGTCCAGTAGAAGCTTGTTATTAAAATGCCAGAAGGACTTAGCCCTTTCACCTGGTGAGATAATCAGCTCCACACTAACAAAATGGTGATCAGTGAAGCCGACAGGCAGAATATTACAATGAATTAATCTGGGGTTGAGAGTTCTGGAGATGTAAACCCTGTCCAGTCTAGCTGCACACACCCTGTTACTGTTAACCCTGACCCATGTATACTGTCTGGATTGTGGATGTTTCACTCTAAATGTGTCCAACAAATCCAGGTGAGAGATGACAGTGTTTAAAGTCTGGGATGAATGTGGATGTGGCTCCTCTCCTATTCTATCCACGGTGAAATCAAGTGTGCAGTTAAAATCACCACCAAGAATGATCTGATCCTGATTATAGATCACTAACTCCTTTTGGAGGCGGGTATAGAAAGCTACCCTTTCAGCTCCATTATTTGGAGCATAAATATTAGTGAAGCAGAAAACAGTGTCCTCTATTTCTGCTCTTACAATTAAAAGCCTTCCCTTTACAATTTCAGCACAAGAGACGATCTTTACATTTGCAGATGCTCTAAACAAAATGGCTACTCCTGCACTAAAGTTGGTGCCATGGCTAAGGTAGTTAGAGCCCTCCCACCATAAACCCCAATCTGTCTCATCTGATGGTGTGGTATGAGTCTCTTGTAAAAACAAGATATCAATGTTTTTCTGAGTTGAGATCTCAGAGATAAGGCCCCTTTTCTGTCTGTCTCTCCCACCATTAATGTTAAGAGATCCTATCTTAAGACTCCTCATAGAAAGATCAGAGAGAAAGAACAGACAAGTAGACACAAACAGGGAGCAGTAGAAGAAGAAAAACACCTTGTGATGCATGATCATTTCTTTGTCTTCTTCACACTCTTACGTCCAACTTTCCTCAGTGCGGTGATGTGCTTTTTAAGACGGAACCGTTTTTTCGCGTCCAGGAGGTCAAACCCAACCTGTCTTTTCAGTATGCTGACTGACTTTATGAACTTTTCAGTATCACTAAAGTAGTCACTTATTTTTACTGATTTGTTGTACGTTTCATCCATAAATTGATTGATTGACTCTAAAGAATAAAGACCAGAGCCACTATTTGGCAAATCAGCAATGGATGCATTGTCTGACTCATAATCTTCATCCATGTCCTCTCCTTCACATGATGCCTGGCTACAACACACTGTCTTACCTTCCTTCAATGAAACATCTACAACTGCAGAACTTGTGGAATCTTCAGTTTTATCATTATCTACAGTCTGTGATTTTTCTGTAGCCTGAGAGCTGGTCGAAGCCACTTCTACCTCAGCCACGGCCTCAGCACAAGGCGCAGGCGTGGACGCGGCCTCCGCCCCAGGCGCGGACGCGGCCTCTGCCCCAGGCGCGGACGCGGACGCGGCCTCCGCCCCAGGCGCGGGCACGAACGCGGCCCCCGTCCCAGGCACAGACGCGGACGCGGCCTCCGCCCCCGCCACATGCGCCACACTAACAGAGCCGCCCGCGTCAGCGGCAGCACTAGCCGCCTCCTGCTGTCTGTGCGGACACGCAAAACGTTTGTGTCCCACATCACCACACTCAAAACACTTCAGTTGTCCCGAGCTCGCATACACCATATAAGAAGCGTCACCGTGTTTCACTCTAAAGGAAACCTCCAGAGTCTGTGTGGGCGAATCCAAAAACATGAACACCTGACGCCGCAAAGATTGAACATGTTTCAGTTTGGGATCTTTACACCGTAGACTCACAGTTTTGAAACCACTCGCAAACTTCCCAAACCTGCGGAGTTCGTTCTCTAACAAGTTGTTAGAAATAAACGGCGGAACACCGGATACGGTGATCCGCGTAGAGGGAACCGACAACGGGGAAACCTGCACAAACAAATCCCTAATGAACACACCACTCTCAATCAGCTGATACACAAGAGGCTCACTCTTCAGAAAAACAACCACAGCCTTGTTCATTCGGGATGCATACAACAGTTTATCATGGCCTACCTGTTCACCTGCAGCTAACAGAACCTCCTCCACGGTGACAGTACCGTTCGGAGGGACTATCCGAACTCCCTGTCGGAGAGTCGGAGGTGGCGTCTCAGCAGACGCCATTCCTCCCTCCAACCCCTCCAACGATCTGTCTTACACAGCCAACAACACTCAATACAAATATGAAAACAATCTGACCTGATCATGCACTTTGAAAACAGTAGAAAGGATAGCAAACAATTCAATCTCCGCGCCACTCGCAACACCACCACCGTCACTCACACTCACACTCACACTCACCGGAAACCGGAAACCGGAAACCGGAAACGGAAACAGGAGAGGAGAGGAGAGGAGGGGAGTAGAGGAAGGGAGAGGAGGAGGAGGAGAGGAGGGGAGGGGAGAGGAGAGGAGAGGAGAGGAGAGGAGAGGAGGGGAGGGGAGAGGCGGGGAGAGGAGAGGTTTGGTTTTCAAAATACCTTTTATTTTACCACTACCAGGAGAAAATTATAACACTGTCACATCATCACTCAGATCAAGAGAAGGAAATAAATAAATAAATAAAAAATAAAACAAAACAAAACAAGTGCAACAAAAATCACAACATCAACAAAAACAACATTTACTGCATCAAAAATGAATAATCAGCTCTCCATCCCCACCCACAGAGCACAAAGCTTCTTCCACAGCCCATACACTATTAAAGTCTTGCACATTGTCCATCATTTGATAATAGGCAAATTCTACCTTCAGTCTGGCCTTCAAAAGTCCCTCCAGAACCAGCACCGGTTCCACACAGCCAGTACCCTGAGCTCGGTTCTTGCGTGTAAGCCAAATGGCCAACTTAGCCGAGCCAGATAAAAAGTTCATCAGTGTATGTACAGTCTTTTTCTTTGCAGAATACTTTGGCCCAAAAACAAACACTGCATAAGAGAAATCCTCCCCGAGAGCTTCAAACAAGCTTTTCATAAGGACAAACAAGAGTGAGAGCCTGGGACACTCAGCAAACAGATGAGACAAAGTTTCAGTTAGTGAACAAAACAAACACTCCTCTCCCACCCCTGGATCAATGTGCGCTCTGTATCTGTTCGTGGCTATAACCCCATGCACAACTCTCCACTGGAGATCTGCTGTTCTCTTCTCAACAGGCAGCTTGTACAGGGACCGCCAGCTGCCTTTCGGGGAAACCTCCGGGCCAAAAAACTCGATCCACCTCGACTCTTTCACTCCCGACAGACCACGAAGATGTAGGACCTTAACACAGGACTGATAGAGTGCCTTTTTCCCTGCATCCTGGAACTTTCCCAGAACAGGAGTACTAAAGGACAGCAGTCCACCTCCTCTTTCCTGCCACTCCCCGACATCTGGGGTAACAGACAAAGATGGGAAGCTGTATTCGCCCTCTTCACTCCACTGCTCACACAGATTCTCAATGTTTAGAAATGTCACAAGTTTTACTGGAAGTGCAGCAAAGACTTCCTCCACCACTCTTTCAACCACCCGGCTGGAGGTGATATTGGTCCTTTCTTTGAGGGCGTCCAGGGTCAGTCTTACCAGGTGACCCAGTTTTGTGCAGCCTGCCTCTCTGAAACTGGCCCGGAGACTGGCTGACTGCAAAGTTGGAGTCCTTATGAAATCATTAAAAAATAACGGTTCCTCAAAGATCCACATTCCCAGACTCTCAGTTTTTTCCCTTTTGAATGTGTACATTTTCCATGCCTGCATTACAGACATATAAAAGGATGTTAATCCAGTGAGATCCACCTCCTCAAGCTTTAACAGAAAGAGCTGCTTAGTGTACCCCAGCCGTCCAGCTCTCCTCAGCAGCAGTCGAGCGATGTCCATCCAGCTGGGACCACAAGTGAAAAGGAGTCTCTGTGCAGTCTGGAGTCTGAATGAGGCAATTTTTGACTGAATGTCTATAAGTCCATGTCCCCCTTCAGCCACCGGCAGGTAGAGGACTGCCGCCTGAACCCAGTGTTTGCCTGACCAGAAGAAGTCCAGGATGGCCCTTTGAATGTCCTCCACCAGCCCTCTTGGAGGTGTCAAAGCCACAAGTCTGTGCCAGAGAGTCGAGGCAACCAAGTTATTGACCACCAGAACTCTTCCCCTATACGACAACTGGGGTAGCAACCATTTCCATTTAGACAACCGAGCGCACACTTTCTCCCTAACTCCCTCCCAGTTTTTACTTTTAAAGCCCTCGGTACCCAAATAAACCCCCAACACCTTCAACCCCTCCCTCCCCCACTCAAGTCCACCCGGCAGACTGGGCACTGCCTGGTCCCTCCACTCTCCCACCAGTAAGGCACCACTTTTTTCCCAGTTCACCCGTGCAGCTGTTGCCCTTTCATACAGGGACAGGGTGTCCCGCAGACACCGAACGTCCCCCTGATTGGAGATGAAGATGTTTACATCATCAGCATAGGCAGAAATTGTAGGGGGACATTCAATGCTACAGGCCGCGGGCAAAGAAAGCCCGCTGAGCCGGTCCCTCAACCTGCACAGCAAGGGCTCAATAGCCAAGCTGTACAGCTGGCCGGAGATGGGACAACCTTGTCTGATCCCTCGCCGTACAGGGATTGGCCGACTCAACCCCGCCCCCATCTTCACCAAACACTGTGCATCCTGATACAACAAACCAACTAATGACACAAAACCATCCCCAAAACCAAAAGACCTCAGTGCAGAAAACAAATACGAGTGATCCACCCTGTCAAACGCCTTCTCTTGATCCAGAGACACAATGCCAACATTTAGATTATAGATTTTACACACATCAATGACATCTCTGATAAGAAAAACATTATCCATGATTGTCCGGTCTGGAACACAGTAACTCTGGTCTTTATGGACCACACTTCCCAGAACGTCCTTTAGTCTGTTCGATAAAGCTCTGGAGAGGATCTTGTAGTCCGCACAAAGCAAAGCAACCGGCCTCCAGTTTTTTAACAATGCCAGGTCACCTTTCTTGGGGAGCAAGGAAAGAACTGCTCTCTTACAAGAACCAGGAAGAGACCCGGTCCTGCAACACTCCATTAAAACACTATGCAGGTCAGACCCAAGAATATTCCAGAACCTCTTAAAAAAGTCTGTGGACAACCCATCTATTCCAGGTGCTCTTCCTGTTGCCATCTGAGTGACAGCAGCAGTGAGCTCCTCCAGAGACAGCTCCCCTTCCAGAAGAGACCTCTCCTCCACACTGAGCTGAGGGAGACCCTCCAGGAGCTCCCTGCGACACTCCTGGCTGCAACTCTCTGCTCCAAACAGATCCTCATAGAACTGCATGGCGTGACTGCTCATTTCCTTTGGATCAGCTGTTATTCGACCTCCTGGCAGTTTCAGACAAGTCAGCAGCTTTTTTTGAGCCACAGATCTCTCAAGATTGAAAAAGAAAGACGTTGGGGCATCCATGTCTTTGAGTTGAAGGAAACGACTCCGCACAAGAGCTCCCTTCACCCTCTCCTGCAGGAAAGAGCTCAACTCCATACGTTTCTCCTTCAGCAGGGTACCAGTGGTGGGATCCACACTCCCATTTAACCCCTCCTCAAGGTTCTTAATGTTGTCCTCAAGATTTTTAATGACTGTTTTTAATCTAGCAGAAGAGTGTGACGTGTACTGCTGACAAAAAACACGAATCTGAGCTTTACCAACCTCCCACCAAAGCTTCAAAGAATCAAACTCAACTTTTCTTAATTGCCACTGATCCCAAAAACACCCAAAGTTTTTACAGAAAACATTGTCCAGTAGAAGCTTGTTATTAAAATGCCAGAAGGACTTAGCCCTTTCACCTGGTGAAATAATCAGCTCCACACTAACAAAATGGTGATCAGTGAAGCCGACAGGCAGAATATTACAATGAATTAATCTGGGGTTGAGAGTTCTGGAGATGTAAACCCTGTCCAGTCTAGCTGCACACACCCTGTTACTGTTAACCCTGACCCATGTATACTGTCTGGATTGTGGATGTTTCACTCTAAATGTGTCCAACAAATCCAGGTGAGAGATGACAGTGTTTAAAGTCTGGGATGAATGTGGATGTGGCTCCTCTCCTATTCTATCCACGGTGAAATCAAGTGTGCAGTTAAAATCACCACCAAGAATGATCTGATCCTGATTATAGATCAGTAACTCCTTTTGGAGGCGGGTATAAAAAGCTGCCCTTTCAGCTCCATTATTTGGAGCATAAATATTAGTGAAGCAGAAAACAGTGTCCTCTATTTCTGCTCTTACAATTAAAAGCCTTCCCTTTACAATTTCAGCACAAGAGACGATCTTTACATTTGCAGATGCTCTAAACAAAATGGCTACTCCTGCACTAAGGTTGGTGCCATGGCTAAGGTAGTTAGAGCCCTCCCACCATAAACCCCAATCTGTCTCATCTGATGGTGTGGTATGAGTCTCTTGTAAAAACAAGATATCAATGTTTTTCTGAGTTGAGATCTCAGAGATAAGGCCCCTTTTCTGTCTGTCCCTCCCACCATTAATGTTAAGAGATCCTATCTTAAGACTCCTCATAGAAAGATCAGAGAGAAAGAACAGATAAGTAGACACAAACAGGGAGCAGTAGAAGAAGAAAAACACCTTGTGATGCATGATCATTTCTTTGTCTTCTTCACACTCTTACGTCCAACTTTCCTCAGTGCGGTGATGTGCTTTTTAAGACGGAACCGTTTTTTCGCGTCCAGGAGGTCAAACCCAACCTGTCTTTTCAGTATGCTGACTGACTTTATGAACTTTTCAGTATCACTAAAGTAGTCACTGATTTTTACTGATTTGTTGTACGTTTCATCCATAAATTGATTGATTGACTCTAAAGAATAAAGACCAGAGCCACTATTTGGCAAATCAGCAATGGATGCATTGTCTGACTCATAATCTTCATCCATGTCCTCTCCTTCACATGATGCCTGGCTACAACACACTGTCTTACCTTCCTTCAATGAAACATCTACAACTGCAGAACTTGTGGAATCTTCAGTTTTATCATTATCTACAGTCTGTGATTTTTCTGTAGCCTGAGAGCTGGTCGAAGCCACCTCTACCTCAGCCACGGCCTCAGCACAAGGCGCAGGCGCGGACGCGGCCTCCGCCCCAGGCGCGGACGCGGACGCGGCCCCCGCCC
>NC_089209.1:3566208-3663708 GCF_963930695.1 Labrus bergylta | reverse complement strand
CTGCGTTTTGGAGGAATGTCTTTTGGGATTTTGAGTTGTTGGTTCTTCAAAAATAATTTACCACTTTTCCCAGCTTTCTGATTTCATGAAAAAGTCCAACATGGTCAGTCTGGAGTTCTTTTTTTTTTTTGGATTGTGTTGATAATGTCCATAAAATCATATCTTTATCTTCCTTTTGACTGGAAGGATTTCAATCTAAATCTGGTCCAAAGTTTGCAAAGTGGGCGACACACTTTATCGACTTCAGGCAAAAACATATCGAACAAATTCGGACACATAGAAGGAAAATGCCGAGCAGGGAATCCCAAAAGAAGGAGCTCAAAATGATCCGGCTGAGCTACTGACACAAAGCAGAAAAGGGCTTCAGGTGAACAAACAGAGACATAGTAAGGAACACAGAGGAGAGTATGTCTGCAGCTCAGCTCACACTGGAGGCTGGTGGAGGTTTAGAGGTTTTGTTAAGTTGTCTGGATTTATGTTTTGAGTCTGAAGTGAGTGACCTCTACGAGCTCACATCTCTGACGTCGTCTGTTTGGACCCTCACAGCCGGACACAGGGTCGTTCGCTCTTGACGGTTCAAACTGCAGCTGCTGTGGAGATCTAACCTTTGACCCCGCCGTCATGTGACAGTCTTCTTTGGTTTTTCATTTCAGATTCCAACAGAGTCGAAACACAACTCGAGTTAAACACAGACCTACAACGTCATGAGAATAGAACTCGTTTGATTTGTTGTTGTTTTCTCCCACTGAGTTCATCGACTGCATCGTTTTGATATCCTGTTTGACTCCTGAATAAAGATTTTATAACGGCTCGCTCTTTTCAATGTTGTTTTTTAAGATATTTATGCTGCACAGAATGTTATAGATACTACACACACACACACACACACACACACACACACACACACACACACACACACACACACACACACACACACACACACACACACACACAAAACACTCACAAACACACAAAACACTCACACACACACACACACACACACACACACACACACACACACACACACACACACACACACACACACACACACACACACTCACACTCACACTCACACTCACACTCACACTCACACTCACACACACACACACACACTCACACTCACACACAAAACACACACACACACACAAAACACTCACACAGACACACACACACACACAAAACACTCACACAGACACACACACACACAGACACACACACACACACACGTACACACACACACGTACACACACACACACACACACACACACAGACACACACACACTCACAGACACACACACACACACACACACACAGACACACACACACTCACAGACACACACACACACGTACACACACACGTACACACACACACACACACACAGACACACACACACTCACAGACACACACACTCACAGACACACACACACTCACAGACACACACACACACACACACACACGTACACACACATCAATGGAAATCAATACACTGAACATCTTATGTCACATGTCGAGTAGATTTCCATCTCTCATCATTTCACCACAAATGGAGCCGCTCTAGCTTTGTTACTTCTTCTACAACGGTGGTTCTCAACTGGTGGGTCGGGACCCAGAGGCGGGTCGGGAACCAGAGGCGGGTCGGGACCCAGAGGCGGGTCGGGACCCAGAGGCGGGTCGGGACCCAGAGGCGGGTCGCGAATGAGTGCCTGGAAAAAAAAAAACAGAAATTTGCATCAAGATTTTTCCCGGGGGACTTGGCAGGGGGTCCTGAGGCTGGGCGAGTTGAGAACCACTGATCTCCAATGACTACTTCAAGTCCACAACTAACAATGAAATGATCTGAACCCTGAGACGGGCGGACATGTTTAAAGATTTTGTTAAATCAATCGCTTTATTCTCTCATGTATCGAGGCTAAAAAAAAAGAAGCAATTTCATGATGGGCGATGTTTCTCCCGAGCGACCCTTTTGGGATATAATGTCAACATTTACCCTCTTTAGCGGGAGCTCCACGTACACACACATTTAGACATGCACACACACACACACACAACGCTCTGCTCCCCCTGCTGGCTGATTCGGTCTCTGTAACGCCTCTGTAACGCCTCTGTAATGCCTCTGTAACGCCTCTGAAGACGGTGTCGATGGGGATCCCTTCGTCCCCCCATGACATTATCAGTATGTCGTTGTACTTGACAATAAAGATATCTCATCTTTACGCCTCAGCGACATTCAGACTGAAGGTAAAACATTACAGAGACGTAAATAAGGTCAGTCTGAACACGGCTATAGAGATAAAACTATCAGCAGGGAACCATGTTGGTCTACTTGCAACCTTTACAACCCTGAAACGTCAGTGAGAGTTTGAGTGCAGATCTTTATCAGATTATTTGATCACTGAGTTATTGTTTGTTAAGAGTTTAGAGTACTACACCTACTTCCACTCTCCAACCTCACATACCACCTCACAAGTACACGTACATTATTTAGGTAGTGGCATGAAGAGTTGATTCTATTGTCACCTTTTACCTCTAATTATGAGGCTACAGATTCAGTGTTATCGTTTCTATAAAGATCTCTCCTCTTCATTTTGAATTACTCCAAGTGAGCAGAGAGGTAAGTGAAACTGATTATATGAGCTGTGTGGTGGAAATCTCTTCTCACAACACAAAATGTGCACAGGCTGATCTGTCAGCCAATCAGAGAAGAGGGTGTTATTCTGCCCAGTGAGAGGAGGCTAAAGGGATTATAAATGATGTTGATTGGAGGTAACCTGTGCTCACTTTGAGTTCAGACTTTATTTGTGGGGGATGAATTAATATTTACATCAGAGGAAGGTGAAAAAAAATGTTGACTCATCTTTTATTTTGATGCTTTCATGCAATTTAAGAGATAAAAACTGAAGGTGGGGGAGGCTGGGTGCATGGTGCGCACACACACACACACACACACACAGGTTGAGGAGACGTCCGCAGACTCCTCTCTGACAGCCCTTATCCTTTTATTTAACAGCGGATGTTTCCTCCGGTCTTTTCGGGTTCACGTCGGGATTTAACGATCAGATAACAGAAGATGAGAAACGTTAACAGCGGACATCTTTCCGTTTGAAAGCCTTTGAAACGGGACCGCTGTCTTCTACAAGAGGCTCGTTTTCACGTAAGTACAATGACCTTTTCATGTCGGCTTTTCTTCGCCGCAGTTTCTCGAAATGTTTTCTTAAAATGAACAAAAACACGAAATCCTACTTGTGTTTAATCGTGTTAAATAATGAGCCTGACGTTTTATCGCTACGTAAGAAATCCTGATATTTCTGGATGCGTTCAAGTAATAATGTTGCCGTGAGAGCAGAGTACGTTTCCAGTCGGACGGATATAATCGCAGCACCTGCACCTGTAGTCCGTTTATTGGTTCGCCTCCTACCAATCGACGTAAAGAAACGAACTAAAAGACTACAAGTTCCAGCGACATGGACTGAAGCGAGTCGAGCTGTGATGCTATGTTTAATTGCACTCGGAAATTTAAGCATCAAATAGACTAATGGCTTATAAAACGGTAGAATACATTAATATACTAATATGAACAGCGTCGTTTGATTGTGTTACAGGAAGAAGTATAATAAATAAATACGTGTGTTGAAATTAGTTTGCTTTTACCGGATTTTTTTAAACAAAACTCTCGTTTGATCTAAAATGTTTTTATTTTTTATCGAATTAAAGAAATATACACTTACACATACACATTACTTACATTTATCATTATCTGTTTGACTTAATAGCATAAAACTTCCTACAGTAGGCTGACTGACCGCCTATCCACTCGTTGAAAACTGGAAACCGAAGCTTCCCCGGGAGTACCTGAATGCATCATGAGGTTTCCGCCGCGCTTGGTGTTGACGTTGTTGATTACGTCATACGTAAGGGACGCAGAGCCCTGCTGCTTGTTTTGCATTCTTTTGGAATTTTAGAAAAACCGACTAAAAAAACAGCAATAATGTTTCTTTATGATAACTTATCGATATGCAGCCAAGACGAAACTTAAACGATGTTTATTCCGGCGCCGGACAGAAGTAAGTAAATTAATAATTAATGTAATCATAATAAATGAACTTTTAGCTGTTTTTACTTTGCTGTAGTTTCATCGTTCTGAGTTTTCTTACACACATTTGAAGGATTTGAACACATCACGTGTTTCTGTCACATCTCCAGTGAGTTCTGGTGAGGATCAAATGATTTGAGATGTAACGATACTAAAACTTAAAGGAGACATGTTATAAAGAATCCTCTTCTTCAGTGTTTTTGAACATGTGTCTGTGTAACCTGAGAGTCTGCTGACCCACAACATGTGACATAAACTCATCCAGTCCTTTGTTTGTGGTCTGCACAAGTCTTACAATTAGAGGTGGACGATATGGGAAAAATATCATATCACGATTTTTTTGGCAAAATCACGATCATGATTTTTTTTCATACTGATCTTTAGACTAATTTGTAAGTTACTGACCAGTTCAACCAAACTTATTTCCCTGTATGATGTTTTTAAATGCACAAAAACTGAGCAGACAAGTTTAATCTATTTGAAAAACATCTTTGTAGGCGGTCTGGAGGTCTCTCACCCAGAACATCTTTAGCAACAGAAATGTCTTTCCCTCAATTTGATCAATATTTATGAACAATTTGAAGGTTTTCCTCACCACTTTGAAATGATGATTTAGTTATGTGTCCTCTTTTTATGTTCATTTAAAGACATGTAGACTTCAAGTTCTTGTGTTTCTGTTCTGTTTTAGCCCTGCAGAGTTCCTCCAGCTGGAGCTTCATACAGGCTCTGCAGACTTTGTTGTTTTTATGACAT
Source organism: Labrus bergylta (assembly GCF_963930695.1). Lineage (NCBI taxonomy): Eukaryota > Metazoa > Chordata > Actinopteri > Labriformes > Labridae > Labrus > Labrus bergylta. Next base: position 3,658,864 of record NC_089209.1, on the reverse strand, counting down.
CATTGGACTAACTTTAGTTTAGTTTATATATAATCAAACATAATACAGAATGTGTTCATTCTGTGACACATGATCAAAGTAAGTTTTACTGACAGAAGAGTTTAATTCATAGAGGGGGCGGGACATTGTTGATTGACAGACAGACAGTCACCATGGTTACTCACTCTCACCTGCCTGCTGCTTTGTAACGTTGTTTAGTGTAATCCCTATAGGTTCAGTTATCACAACAGGTGAGCTTCAGGTGGAGAAGCTTGATAAGTAACTTTTAAAAACTGAGAGAGAGCAGAAAACACCGACAGCAACATTTGAAACACCGGGGTTATATCTCCCCTCACTGTCTGTCTGAGCTCCTCTCTGTCTGACTCTCTGCAGACTGTTAACGTCTCTCCGGCTCCTTAAACGGTTTCGCTCTCCGAGATGTAAACTTAACTGTGCACACTATGCAGAGAAGTTAACTGTTAGTCACAGCGTGTCGGTTTGGAAACATATCAGAACAGTTACACATAACCGAGATGGAGTTGTTTTTGCGGACTTTACTTTTAAGTTTTGTTTTTGTTTTCACCGCTGCAGAGCAAAAAAGGAGGGAGAGACGCGTCTGTGTCGGATCATAAACTGCAGCATGAGAGAATAAACACACGAGCCCGGTTCTACGATCTCTCTGCTTTGGCAGATCGTCAGCACGTTAAAATCCTTCACGATCGAAGATCGTTATATCGCCCACCACTGCTTACAACACAGAGAAAAATGCTCTGTTTCAAATGTGCTCTCCTTGTGATGTCACAGTGGGATTCTGGTAAAAAAAAAAATCCCCTCCCCTCCCCTGGTATCTCCAACCATGGACTCCACCCCCAGACTAGAACAAAACTTTTGCGCATGTCTGTCATTTTTATTCTTGCTACAGAGGAGTGATGTCTACCGGGGAAAACTCAGGGGGCGGGGCTTATTGCATTTAAAGAGACACACACACCAAAACGGAGCGTTCTGAGAGAGCTGGTTTATACAGGGTCACAAACCTCCTCTGGTGCTTGATTCATGTTATATTTTGAACAAAGCACAGCACAGATGTTTCATTTAGACCACAGGGGACTGTTTGAAAAGGTGGAGGAGGGGGATCATATGTCCTCTTTAATAATTTTGTTATTGCAAAAAGTGACACTGATAATTACGGAGTCCCAAAAAGTAAGCAGCAACCTTACAATCTCTCTTTTTTTTTTCCGTCCTCCAGCCACCACATGTTCCTTCGGCAGCTGAGCTCCTCCTTCCTTCCCCACAGCCGTCCTGCTCTCTGCAGGGCCGGCTTCAGTGGTGCCTCATACCTCCCTCATTTCCTCCCCGCTCCTCACCCATGGTGGTCGGCGCAGAGATTTCCCCCCCGGCCTCCTGGACTCCCCCCCTCTCACCCTGCAGCTCATCAGGTTTACTCCGGTAGGACGTTTCACACTTGGAGCATTTCCTCAAGTGACTTTGGAGGAAGCAGGCGATCGTTCCACGCGTCGGCCGGCCTCATGATGGAGCGGCACGACCGAGACAGAGGGCCTCCTCAGAAACGGAGGAAGAGCGTGGAGGAGAAGAGGAGCCTTGAAGAAAGAGGAGGGGCCGCTGGAGGCTCAAAGAGGGAGCACCATCAGCCGGATTCAAGCACAGACGGTCGCCCTCGTCAGAACCGCAACATCAGAGATGGAAGCCGAGACAGAGGGAGGAACGGGGCGGTCAGTCAAGACAACTGCAGAGACAGAGAAGAAGAAAGGACTAAAAGTAAAAGTCAAGACAGACAGAAAAAAGGTGAAACCTCACCTCATTGGAGGAGCCCACATCAGCATGGAGGACATAAAGACTCACAGCAGGAACGTCCAAAGTCCAAACCTGAGCACAGAAAACCAAACCCCTGGTTCAAAGAGAGGAGTGAAGAGGGAGGACGTGAGAGGACGAGTGAAGGACAGGTGAAGGACGGATGGCGGGGAGAGGGAGCAAACAGAGAGCCTCCTCCACCTGGATCCTGCCCGCCTGTCCCCCAACAGGAAGACGTTACATCAAGGAAGTGTAAGTTCTCCCTTTATTTACATTTCACTCAGCTGACTTTTATTTTAATCTGAAGTTTCTGTGGGTCATCTCTCTCTCTGTCTCTCTCTCTCTCTCTCTCTCTCTCCTCAGCTCTTGAGAGACACTGGGAGCCCTCGCCCTCGGCCTGCACTTCCTACCCCTTGCCACCAGGGTGCAGCACAGCGTTTGACTTCTCTGTGATGTCCTATAACATCCTGTCTCAGGAGCTGCTGCAGGATAACGCCTACCTGTACCGACACTGTCACCCTGGCGTGCTGCCGTGGAAACACCGACTGCCCAACCTGCTGGCTGAGATCCAGCAGTACGACGCTGATGTGAGTGGACGGGAACACGAGGCGCTTTATTATCACTGTGTTATTTAATTCAGTTCAGTGTAATTAGTTATTCGAATATTTGATGTTTTGTTCCAGATTCTGTGTCTTCAGGAGGTCCAGGAAGACCACTATGAGAACCAGATCAAACCTGCTCTACAAGCCCTAGGTAAGACGTGACACTGATGTGCTGCACAGAGAGTTTACAGCTTATGGTCTTTACCAACTTGTGTCCCTAGGTTAGCCTTTGGGTGTTATTGTTTATATTTTCTGTCTGTGGTCGTTTAAATCGGCTTCACAAATACAAACTTCAGGGTGCTCACCTGGGGTATCAGAAGCTCAAAACAAGAGTCAATAGCAACAGCAGAATGTTTGGAATTGGTAGAGAAGATTTTGCAAGTTTTTCATGGGCGCAACCCACATACTCGGCTCTGCTGCTCATCCCACAAATGCATGTTCCTTACACCATTTGAAAGGGAAATAAACCGGCTTTCCAACGGGATAAGATTTATTGCCAAAAAGCATTTTTACAACAAAGAAAAAATCTACCAAACACAAATCTTCTTACTTTTATCAAAGTAGCTGCAAACGTTAAACAGATTTTATAAACAGGCTGTATATAAGAATCTTTATAACAGCGGTCCTCAGCTGGTCTGGCCTCAGGACGAACCACCAACTCCTTCACAACAAACAGAGATGCTCTGTTTAGACTTATTTCAACCAATCAGATTTATTTCATGAAAAATGAAAGCAGTTTTGACCTCGGATGACACAAAAAACAACAGAACAAAGAGAGGGCGCAACCCACATACTCGGCTCTGCTGCTCATCCCACAAATTAATGTTCTTTACACCATTTAAAAGGGAAATAAACCGGCTTTCCAACGGGATAAGATTTACTGCCAAGAAGCATTTTTACAACAAAGAATGAATCTACCAAACACAAATATTCTTACTCTTTGTGCGATGTTTATATGCCGTTACAAACAAACATATTTAGAGGACAAACTGAAGAATATGTTGAAGTCATAACGTCTCATTTTGAGGCTGTGATTTAAGTGATTGAATTAATTCTCAAAAATGTTTTGTACCTTCAAGGCGTATAATAATAATAATAATAATAATAATAATGAAATTATTGGGATTCCCCATGAATGGATGTGTTTGTCTGTTTATGCTCCATCTCTTAAAGTTTTTCTTCTGTCTGTTTGTTGGCGTTTGTGTCACAGGGTACCAGTGTGAGTACAAGAAGCGAACAGGAAGTAAACCAGACGGCTGCGCTGTCATCTTCAAATCCTCCCGCCTCTCGCTCCTCTCCTCCAATCCCGTCGAGTACTTGCGACCCGGCGACGCCCTCCTGGACCGGGACAATGTGGGATTGGTTCTGCTGCTGCGGCCCAACGACGCCACCGCGGCTCAGCCGGATCCCTCCGCCTTCATCTGCGTCGCCAACACTCACCTGCTCTACAACCCTCGCCGCGGGGACATCAAACTGGCTCAGCTGGCCATCCTGCTGGCCGAGATCAGACGCTTGTCCCGCCGCTCGGACGGGTCGACCAGTCCGGTGGTGCTGTGCGGGGACTTTAACTCCACCCCCTGGAGTCCGCTGTACAGCTTCCTGACCACCGGCTGCCTGGACTACAGAGGGATGCAGATCGGCATGGTGAGATTTACAAATCAATGTTTGTAACGACCGTTTCTTCAGTTTGTGAAAGTGAACATTTCCTGTTTTTTGTGTGACAGGTGTCCGGTCAGGAGAGCAACCCCAGAGGTCAGAGACTCCTCCCCTCACCCATCTGGTCTAACTGTTTGGGGATCGACCATCAGTGTCAGTACAACAAACCCTCTGCGGACTCCAGCAGCCCGACAGGTGAACTCAGTTTACTGCAAGGATTAGTTTGATTATGATACAAAACTTTAGTGAAGGTCAGGGCTGAAATAGAGGGGTTTATGCCCTCTATTTCAGCCCTGCTCAGAACGGGCTGTTTCTGTGTCTGTACCTTTAAATATGTAAATGAGCTGTGTTTGACCACGCCCCCTCTCTGGAAGGGCTTTCTCGCTCCATGTCCTATTGTTTACGGTGAGAAGGCAGACTCAGAGGGCAGAACAAACACCTAGCTGTGGGAGTGTCACCCACCTGGGGGAGGGGCTACTGCCCTTTGTGATGTCATGAAGGGAAAATCTCCAAACGGCCTGTTTGAGCACACATTTTCTGAAAAGTGGAGCAGGCAGAAGACGGAGAGGATGGACTTTTCTCATCATTGGGGGGTTTGTAGACGGACTAGAGACACATGTTAGAGTTAGAGGAACATGGTGAAGTGGATTTTTTTACCTTTAAGTTACTTTGTTGTTGAATGATTTTAAATGAAGGGAGAACATCTGGCCTGAATCTGTCATATCAATCCTTTTATTGCTGCTGACATTAGTTTCTAACTTTGATCAGGTGTCTCCAGTTTGTTGTGGTTCCGCTCTGTGCTGCACCTCGTCTTTAAAAGTGGTCTGTTTGTCTTTCAGCAGTAGAAGGAGCGATCTCGACTCTGACTGTAGAAGACCTCGCCAACACAGCTGCTGCTGCTGCTTACAACAGGTAACCTCTCTCTCTCTCTTTTCTATCTACTCCCCTCCATTATTTCATCTAACAGGACATTTGGTAGAGGAACTATCCACTATGGAGAACTAAACACCAAGGGGACTTTTGATGGGAGAGTACCCGCTCTGAAACAGGAGCCAAAAAGGTTCCTCTAAACCTAGGAGCTAAAATAGTTCCCAGGTCCTGCGGTGTGGAATTAATAGACAAAGGGGGAGAGCTCCAACAGTTCCTAGAGTTATGATAAAGTTCCTGCGGTCGCCTTATCACGGCTTCTTTTTCAAGAATGTGTTTTAAGTCAAGCTGAGCGGAAATGTTGACAAAAAAAAAAATCCTCTTATCAAGAAAATGTTTATTACCAGTCTCTCCAACCGCTTTACTTCAGGGACGATCTGTTTATGCTTTAAGCATCAAAAATAACCAACACACACTTTACCCCTGTGTGTGTGTGTGTGTGTGCGTGTCTGTGTATGTGTGTGTGCGTGCGTGTGTGTGTGTGTGTGTTTCTTCAGAGCGAGGATCGAGCACGGCCTGAAGCTGCAGTCGTCCTACCAGCACCGCCTGATGCCTGATGGGAGACCTGAGATCACCACCTGTCACTCCCGCACCGCCATGACCGTGGACTACATTCTGTTCACTCCAGGTACACACACACACACACACACACACACACACACACACACACACACACACACACACACACACACACACACACACACACACACACACACACACACACACACACACACACACACACACACACACACACACACACACACACACACACACACACACTCTGTGCATTAGCACCAATATTCATGTAAACAAGAAAGTTTTGAGAAAAAGAAATAATCTTTTTTGTTCTTCTTTCTCGTCTCACTTTTTTAACTCCTCCCCCTTCTTCCCCCCCCCTCTCTCTTTTGTCACTGTTCATCTATCCACTCCACTTCCTGTTTTCTCCTCTCTGAAAGAATTCGTCACTCCTCCGTCACTTCCTGGTGGGTGGGGCCTCCAACTCCTCGGCAGGCTGTCATTGGTTGGCCAGTCAGAGCTGGAGGAAGTCGACGGCCTCCCGAATCGCCATCACTCGTCCGATCACCTCCCGCTTCTCACCCGCTTCCGCTTACGGCGATGACCCTCGAGGGGGGGGGGAAGTCGCTGGACAGTAAACGGGTGAAGTTCTCGTGTGGTGATACCTCGAGGGACAGAGACGCCAGTAAAACACAACAAGGAAGTTTAAAGAAGACGAACATGACTCAAAGAAAGACGGCTGGAAAACAGAAGAACGTTCACAGAGCTTTGGGTTGTGAGTTTGTTTCCTGCAGGTCACTTTGAGTAGAAACAAACCTTACCCACTCAAACACTCTGATATCCCCTAAACTCAATATCAAACGTGTTGAATCCACAGGAAGGCCCACAGTGTCGCTCAGGTACTGAGATATGGAGACATAAAAAGTTAACGCTGTACTGCAGCTCGTCCGATTTCATTAATTTCTGAAAGTTTTCATCCAAACATTTGACAGCTTATGACGTCTTCTTCAAATATTTGTTATTATTTTGACGTTCCTCTGTTCAGTTTCTGCACCATCTTCAGCACAGGTGGATCTCATTTCAATCACAAAGTTAACCGTTTGACATGAAGTTGAAGATGAATCTAAAAGTGCTCGAGGATATTTCAGTTCTGTATCTGATTGTGACAAATGATTGATCAGTTTCAGGTTATGAAAAGAAAGCACAAGGATTGTTTTAGGCCTCGTGTCCACCTGGAGTTTTTTTTCCGGTCAGAAAAGCGTTGGCTGTGTGCTCGGGAGTGTTTGCATGAAGCGCTGACACGAAAAGCGCTGCACGTCCGTCCTGTCTCCATGACAACAGTCTGTTGACAAACGGTCGCTGTGTGACAAACTGCTCCGTTACTTTTTTTAAATATATATTTATTTGAGATTTTTCACCAGATTAGACTCGGAGCAAAGACGATGTGGGTGCAAGACGCGATCTGTAGGCAGCAATCATGAGGAATATAATACATTTGGAAAAGAGCGCCGGTGACGTCGACAGCGCCTTTCTGAAAAGATCCTAGGTGGACCCGGGGCCTTACTCTGTTTAACATTTGCAGCTCCTTTGATAAATGCATAAACAGATTTTATAAACAGACTGTACGTAACAATCGTATTTATCCTTTAAAACAGCGGTCCTCAGCTGGTCTGGCCTCAGGACGAACCACCAACTCCTTCACAACAAACAGAGACGCTCTTTTTAGACGTATTTCAACCAATCAGATTTATTTCATGAGAAAAGAAAGCAGTTGGGACCTCGGACGGTACAAAAAACATGAGACAGAACAAAGACGTGTTAAAAAAGCGCTTCTCAGCAGCTGAGATCATCTGTCTTCTGTTTTAAAGCTCCTGTGAGCAGTTTTTATCTGGTACTGAAACAGACTGTAATTTAATTTTGAAGTCTCGATATGAGCTAAAAAAGCAGATGAGACCATCAGCATGAAGACTGACTGTTTCTGTAAAGTTCTTTTTAATTGTTTTAAACCCTACACTGCAGGGCAGGTGTCAAAATGGTTTACTGCAGGCTGCAGAAAAAAAAACTTGATTTACATTTTCAACAGCACACATTTATGTCTTTGACTGTTAAAAGACAGTAGGATTAAATGATTTAGTTAAAGAAACACCTCTTTGTGATGTACAGCCAACAGATAAGAGGTGCACATTTTGTCAACACAAAAAAAAGATTCTATTGAGAACTCAGTTTTGCATGATCGGTTTTCTTGCAGGTTTTTAATCATTAAAGGGAAACATTTAAAATCTTTGTTTAAAGTCTGAACATGATCACCTGGAGTTAAAGTTTTACTGATGAGGGAAAAACAAACAAACATGTTTGAGATGATAAAGATTTGAAGAAGAATGAACTTTGTGTACTCAAAGAGAAGAACATCAGGATGAGAAATATTTTTCTATCACTGTCAGTTTGTAAATAAAGGATTGTGTTTTTAAACCAGCCGGCTGCTTTAATGTTGTCAAAGACATTTATTTAAATCTGTATGTCGATATTTAATTCATTACTTTTAACTTGTTTTTCATTTCAGTTTAGTTTAAATTAGTTTTGAATGCTGGTGTGTTTGTTTTTGTTAGAGTCCGACCGATATGAGATTTTTGTGTCTGATATCGATATTAGAGAGAGAAAAAATCTGATATTTTGTCTATAGAGATAAATAAAGATATAGAAATACACATTTAGTGTGTTAATCCCTCTAATGCTGTGTAGATGTATGTTCATCGCTCCACACGCTGGAGAATGATGATGTTTGTTGTAATCCATACAGCGCCCTCTGCTGCTGACAGAGAGAACTGCTAGTGTAATACAATGAATTTAAATAAAATGCTGTTTGGTGAATAAATCGGGTAATATCGGCAAATATCTGTGATAAAGTAGCCGATACAGATAGTCACTGGATGTGATAATATCGGCCGATCGGTCGGGCTTTTTTGTCTCTGTATCGTAAATAGTTTGGTGACAGATATTGAGCAACTTCTTTATAAAAACCCCGTAACACATTAAAGAAGTAGAAGAAGAAAGTTTAACCTTAAGAATATAAACTAACATGTCTGTACCTGTTACTCTGTAAAACAGCATTTTAAATAAATATCTGCAGCGTATTAATGTTGAAATAAAGTCTGTAAGTACTTCCTGCACCGCTCCACAGCGATGTGCAGTTTTCAAAATGTCGGTAAGCTCAGTTTATTGTTATTTTAAATGTTTGTGTTGTCATTGTGTTCAAAGTGCATGGACAGTTAGAGCGGTGATTTTAGAGGCTGTTGGGGCCCGAGGATAAAAATCTGACACTTCTCTTCCTTCACAGCAATAATGCACGCAGCGCTGAGAGTGAGTGCTGTCATGTGGGGTCCCCTTAGGGAGGTTTCCTACTGTCATTGCAAAATTAGCACATCTAAGGCCACTGCTTTGATTTAAAGAATGTTTATATACTTTTGAAAGGTTTGTTTTGGGGCTTTTTATGCCTTCATTTTAGAGATACGAGTCAGAAACCAAAGAGAGAGAGAGCGAGAGAGAGAGAGCGAGAGAGAGACAGAGCGAGACAGAGAGAGAGTGAAAGAGAGAGAAAGAGAGAGCGAGTGAAAGAGAGAGACAGCAAGAGAAAGAGAGAGAGAGAGAGAGTGTGGGGAATGAAATGCAGGTAAGGCGCCACAGGTCGGACTTGAACCTGGTCAGCCCACAGCCCACGGTCAAGGACCACAGCCTCCGTACACGAGGTGCACAAACTAACCACTAGTTCCTCGTAAAGTAGATCTCATTGAGGCAGCTGCTGGAAACTCATTAAAAACTAAGAGTTTTTAAAGTGGTCGGCAGGGAGACACTTTTATTTTGTCACCTAGAAAAACAGTGTTCTCTCCAGAGTCCTCACCGTGTCCTCCTTTCTGTGCACACACGCCTGTTTCTGTTGCTCATAAAAAAACATGAGTTAGCCACTTTCCCCTCGTTTGTTTGTTTGTTTGTTTGTCTTTGGAGAAAAAGCTGTGAGTCAGGAGACAGCTGTTCTGCAGGGAGTCTCCGTTAGTCCTCTTCAGTGTGATGGGAGCGAGTCGTGTTTGTCTCAGGTTCATGAGAAGTCGAGCTCTGATGGTTTCTTTATGTATTTGTAATCAGAAAAATGTAATGCACCATGCATTCCTACATATATGTCTTTATTTTGCCACTGTGTGTGTGTGTGTGTGTGTGTGTGTGTGTGATGGTGACAGATGGCTGCAGCAGTTTCCTCACAAACACGGCGTGTTCAGGACGCAGACCTCTTGGTATTCTGAGCATCACTCTGCACTGCAGCAAGACGCTCCGCTGCTTCTCAACGGGCCTCTGAGACTCCCTGATGTTTGTTCTTATAGCAGCGTCCACCAGGGGTTACACACACACACACACACACACACACACACACACACACACACACAGGATAAGACTTGAAAACTTGATGTAAACATTTGAGTAAAGCTGCAAAATCACACACATCAGCTCTTCAACCCTGAATGACGTAAAGATACTAAACACTCTCGTTTTAAAGATGCATCACAGATCTAGATCTGCCATTAAGTCCAGACTTTGATCTGTAGTTAGAGCCAGAAACCAGGGAGAGAGAGAGAGAGCGAGAGAGAGAGCGAGAGAGAGAGAGAGAGTGGGGTCGGATTTGAACCCATGCTGCCAGCTTGGAGGACTGTAGCCTAACATGGGAGTGCATGACCTAACCACTTGGCCACCAGCGCCCCAATATATATATACTTATCTAAATGGCCAACAGGGTACCCTGTGCACAGCCTGTACGGTTACAGGAACATTCCATGAATAACAAATGAAAAGCTCTGTGGCACACTGAAAATAACTTTACTGTATTTATTTTTTGCTCTGATGTCACTAAAACCTGCAGCAGAAAAGTTTGAGCTCATCACATTTCTATGCAAACTCCTCCTGAACCTGCTGAACCCGCTGAGGCTCTGAAGAGAGAGAAATATTGTTATGTGGTAGTTTAGTTAATGACCACTAGATGGCAGCAGAGGGCTTTGTGCTAACCGTAGACTAACCAGGGACGGAGCAGTGAGGTTCAATCAGCTGATAGTTTGGTGAAATCAAACCAGTTTGATGTTTTAAATGAATCTATTTGAATTCATATGGGCCGACAGAAGCTCAGACTGTAGGGACTTATTTTACTTTAGACCTTATTGTCACCCATGGGGGGGAGTCCTGCACCTGCCCTGTACCTCCGTCCTGAGGGGAGTGGGACGAGGTGAGTGTTCAGTGGGTGTGTGACGTCCTGTTCTATTGAGGTTGCAATGCGTGTAATGGCCCTGGTATTGAGTTCTGTTAGGTTTGGGAACTTGAGGGTCGCCGGTTCAATTCCCGGTGCAGACCAAAGTCTAGAAGTTGTTCTGGTAACTGGAGAGGTGACTGGTTACTTCCTGGGCACTGCTGAGTTGCCCTTGAGCAAGGCACTGAACCCTCAACTGCTCTCGTGCGCCCCCTGTGTAGGATCCCCGCTCTGACATCTCTACTAGTCCACAGGTGTGTGTATCCAGTATGTGTGTGTGTGTGAGAAGCATGTCTCTCAATAACAGGAGCTTCATCTACTTTAGATTAAAAAGTGACTTTAATGGAAATAGAAAGAGAGAGAGAGAGAGAGAGAGAGAGAGAGAGAAAAATAGAGAGAGAGAGAGAGAGGGAGAGAGAGAGAGAGAGAGAGAAATAGAGAGAGAAATACAGAGAGAGAAATAGAGAGAGAGAGAGAGAGCTCTTAGTTTTCTCTCTGTAACAGCAGGAGGTAGAACATGAGTTTGTGTATTGATCGCCTCCTGTAGATCTGATTTGTAGATTATCTGGCCTTGACAGGGAAAGTGTTTAATAACACTTAATGAGATATTAATGAGACTTTAGAGATACACTCACTGAGGTTTTAGGTTCTCTTCATTGAGATTTCATGAAAAGCTGAAGTGGGATTCTTTGATTTCACCTTGACAGCTCATAGAACAGCTTCATCCTCACATCAGAGAGAGAGAGGGAGACACACACACACACACACACACACACACACACACACACACACACACACACACACACACACACACGTGGAGCGAGGTGAGCCTCCGCTGCCTTTCCATCCATAAGCTGCTGCAGAGATGAGAAATGACGGATTATTTCTTCAAATCTGTTGACTCTCTCTCTCTCTCTCTCTCTCTCTCTCTCTCCCTCTCTCTCTCTCTCTCTCTCTCTCTCGTCTGCAGTGGGATGTAAGCAGATTATTTCATGAGCAGCGGGGGCTGTGGCGTGCTGTCAGAGAACACAGGACTGTCATCCCTCGTGTTTCTCTCGTTTCCTGCAGAAGTCTGATGAAGCTGCTGCAGCCTGATCCTCACATTCAGAGTCACCTCGAGTCTTCTTGCTGATGCACGCTCAGCTTTGATCACCGTCTCCTAAACAAACACAGGACGGAGCAGAGAGAGAGAACGTGTCCATACACAAGTTCTTGTTAAGATTTCCTTTAGCTCGCTTTCTTTGCATCTTCTCTTTTAAACTTCTTCTGACACCTGAAAGTCAAACATCAGAGTTCTTTATTTTAAAACTGGACATCGATCTTCTCTCCTCTTCTCCAGTCTGCATGCTGCATCACTCTGAGCCGTGTGCAGACGACGGTGGAGGAACTGAAACGCCAGCCGCTTCAACAGAGGAAGCAATAAAAAGAGCAATGAACTTCCACATTTTGAGGATGCAACAGTTAAACCTGACTCTCTGAGGATGAACAACAAACTCCCTAAAAGTAGAAATGCTGATTAAAATCTGCTAAAGTTTGAGGTGCAGCTGACTGACACTTTCAACAATATGCTAGATAAAAAGTATGTGTCACCATCATCAGAGAATAAAAGTGCAGAAATGTTCCACTGATGAGTCAAAGCAGACACATTTTAAAAACATAGATCCTTTATTAAAACACATGCTGCTACAGTTGTCCGTAAAAACAGCTGCTTTTCAAACCACTGACATCATCACAGTGGGAGGAGTTACAGTAATCATAATAACGACCGGGACGTGTCACACCTCCTCGTACTGATTATTGATCTCCACAGGAATACAAAACCACAGGAAGCTGCATCGACGCCCTTTCAAAATAAGAATCCCAAAAATAAAATATGAGTCGAATCATCACTCGGGGGGATTCTCAGTCCAACTTTTTACACTCCTGTCAGTCCAGTGAGCTCGCCTTGATCACAGACGCTGGTTGAATGCTGTAACAGCGCCCTCCCCTCCCCCCCCCCAAAAAAAAACACACACACACACAAATCCCACTGATTTTTTTGCAACATCAGACTCCAAAGTTTGACCGTCTCTTCCTTCCTAATGTTTGAAAGAAGAGAAACAGAACATGATGAAGCAACGACCCGGAGGGAGAAACTAAAAAAATAAAGGAGGAGGAGTCATCCAAACAGTCGACATCTTGAAGTGGAAACCAGACCTCTCCTGTGGTGTGGTGACAAAAACAGATTTGACTGAACCACTGAACTCGAGCTGTTTGGATCTGATTAAAGCCGCTCTGCTGAGACACTGGATGCTTCACGTCCAACATTTTTCACGTCCAGCTGATTTCTCCATTTTGACTCTTTTTCTGCTTGAGGGGCTTTAAATGTTCGGCTGCTGTTTGGGAGGAAAGAAAACTATTTTGTTTACGTCATTCAAACATAAAAAGCTTTTATTTGTCCAGGGAAAGATTCGACGGAAGCCTTAATAGGACATCCATCCACACATTGTATTTAATCCATCTTCCCACAATATGATTCACTTCCTGTTTGTTAGACATCAAAACTGGCTCTCTCGTTAATCTGAGTTGTTTTCTCAAGATCTCGACTTTCTCGTCATCACAGGATATCAAAGCTGTTTTTTTCCCGTCACAGTGGAATAACTTCTCTCATAACGTTGAGATAACAGAGCTGGTGTCCTCATGATTAAAGGGATATTTTCTATCAACTTTAAAAACCAATTCAGACCGCCGATACTAATGCCTCTGTGCTGTTTCACCTTCAATCTGAATGTTGTGGCGTAATTGGCGGACAAATAGAACCGTCCTCTGAACCGACTTTGGTAACAGAGGCGTTACAGCTGAGTCAGCGAGGTGTGTGTGTGTGTGTGTGTGTGTGTGTGTGTGTGTGTGTGCATACCTGACTGTGTGTGTATGTGGAGCTCCCGCTGTGCCGCGCTTCTGCAACGTCGAACGCAATGAGACTTCACAGACACTAATATGACGCCGTCGCAGAATCAGTGAGAATGCACAAAGACGTGATGACGGCTATTTTTGTTTTTTTGTTGAGAAGTTGAGACCTCGAGAAAACAATCGGAGATTACTCGTTATCACGGGGAAATGGAGTGAATACATTGCATTGATGCGTGTCGATCTTTCACTCGTCTCGCTCGGTCTTCTCCACAGCTAATGTCTGCTAACGGTGTTTATAAGAGAGACCGGGAGTTACTGAGATGAAATTATGAAGGCTGCTGATTTGAGCGTGAAGAGATTCAAGGTATCCTTAACCTCAAATGTCCAGCGTGTAAAAAGTTCCCTTGTGTGGCTCAATATAGATCACATTAACAGGAGAGTAGGTGAAGGGCGGACATGATTAGAGAAACGTGGTATCAGCACTTTGGGAACAAATCAAAAGGCCATAAAAACACCTGCTACAAACACAAGATGTTCTTTTTTTTTAAAACAAATCCTTCTCATTCAGAGTGATCGAGTACAATCAAAGAACCCGAACCCAAACCTTCTGAGCGAACAGATTCAACAAGTCAAACCAGAAACACAATAAAGAACACATTCAGTCACAAAAAGCAGCGTCCAGTCGCTACATTGACGTTCAGCGTTTCCTGTTGTTGTTTTTAATCGTCTCTACGTCCATGTTTTAAACTGTTGTTTGGGGAAATGTCGAGAAGAGGAGTGTCCGTGTTTGTCTTTTAATCCAGAGAGTCCGTTGTTTTTCGTCTGTTTTGTAAAATGTAAATGTTGAATCTGCTTTTGTGAAGATCCAGAAAACCCTCAAACATCATCCAGAACATCTGAACATCTGCGTAAGTCTTTCCTGAAGGAAGAAATCCAAAGATATGTTTCCACTTCAGAGCGTTAAACTCTTTGTCTGTTCCTCTGTGAGAAACTTTGAGGAAGTCTGAACAATCAAAGCAGCTTTGTGCTTCTCCTGAAAGCTGATGAACACTAAAACCTCCGATTCAGATATGAACACTACGAGCTGGTTGTTTGGTGCCAGAGGTGGAGATGTGAGAGTCAGGTCTCTCTCTCTCTCTGGGCTGTGCTATGGTCCACTGCTGGCCAAACATCAGAAACATAGAAAGGAAAAGTCAGTGAGGATGGCTCCGTGTGGATCTACACAGAAGAGTTGCGAGTTCTGAGTGGCTAAAAACTGGGCGAGTCGAGCTATCTGATCATTTCTGTCTTTGCAGATTTAAAAAAAATGTGATTTGTTTTTGTGTAGATCGAGCCACAAACAGCCTCCTCCTCCATGTTTTGAAGAGTGGAAGACGAGGATTTCTGTGTTTTTTTTTTTAGTCTTAGTCTGCTGTCTCGCAGGGCGTGCATAGCTCACTGTGGGAATCAAAAAGCCAGGATATGATGACGTCTGTAAGGTTTTTCTTTTGTATGTTGGCAACAAACAAACTTGTTCAGTGAGCGTGAAACATTCAAAGAAAAAGAGATGAAACAATCAAAAGACAGAATTCAGAATTCAGAAACAATCCCGAGCTCGGACTCCTGAAGTCCTCTGGATTACAAATCATGAGACAAAAACAAGAGAAGAAGAATGAGGCAACGTTTACAGACATGTAAAGATCCTCTCTGCTCCGTCATATGGGACGTAGAAGTTGCACCAGGCAGGTTTCTTATTAGCATTCAAAGGTACCCCGTGAAACACCCTTATATGGCTGCTCGCTGTCTTTCTGTGGATCTGTTGGTGCCATTTTAAACTTCCTCCACCGAATCATGAAAGGACCAAGAGCATCAAACCAACAGAGAAGGCTCATCCCTGTCCTGGTTACAGCTTAAGCCGGGCGTACTCTGTATGATTTCAGGGGATTTAGAAAAGATTTTTGAGTCTTAAGATGGTCGGATGTTTTTCTTGCATGTTTGATATTTTGGTCGTACATTAGCACGTTGACATTAGAGCGACGAGTCGATTCCCTGACTTACTTCCGAACTCTTTTCCTGACTGTGTCTGCACATGAAGTGACAGACAATGTCCAAAATCACCATGGCAACAGCAGGCATGCCTGTTTAATCTGTCCTCCACCAATCATGAAAGAAACATCGGCAGGTAATATCAGCTGACCTCCAGCTGACAGGGAACATTTGTTGTGATTTTGTTGCTCGTGTATTTCGGTGATGCTGAGTGTGTGAGAGAGATGAGAGGCTCTCTCTGCTGGTGTGTGTATTTGAGCCGTGCATTTAAGACAGCTGACATACACTCACATCTATCGACAATTGTGAATGGCCCGTCCTGATGTAACTCGTACAGCTTGAGCTCTCAGGTTGTAGCCTACAGAGTGAGCACATAAATCGTGAACTGTGGTTGTGCGTCGTAAACGATTCAGTCGTTCAGAGTGAGCTGACATCCCAGCTGACTTATACAATCTCACAGTGTACGCCGGGCTTAAAAAACATCGTTCCAAAAGCACTACTAGAGCCTTCACAAAGTGACTTTTTGTCTTCTGTCACATTGATGTTCGATCATTTCCAGACAAAAACCTGCCTGGTGCAGCTTGGATGGACGGAGATGTAACACCAAAAAACAGACTTTACTTCAAGGTAATCCTTCAGATGAAGTCTAAAGAAGTGGAAAGGTGAAAAAGTTTCATCATCACTTCACTTAAAGTAGCCTTTTGAATTTATGGATGTTATCCTGGAGGGGAGGGGCTCGTCTTTGTTCACTTAAACACATCTGACTGTAGAGTTGTCTGAAGGCTTCTCCCTGTACACTACATTCTGTGGATGAATCAAACATGAATAAAACGTCAAACCTCTGAACTGTGTCTGCGTTCGACAGTGTGAGAAGAACCGATGCTTTGATATGTGATGTTCTTCTCTCTGAGAGTGTTTCTCTCATTTCAAGCTTTAACAACATTTACTGCCTCATCCTTGATATCAGCGTGACGGGAGATCTCAAGCTGTGAGATTCATCGAAGGCCTCAACAGGAGAATCCGAAAAAAAACACACACAAAAAAACACAATCAAATTCAAACTCGATTGGATTTTTGGACGGTTCAAACACTCGTGGCTTTCCTGTCCCTCTTTTAAATCTCCTGCTCAAAAACTGAAACTGTGGAATACATCATGAAAGAACTGTATGACGTTAAACTTCACTGCTTTGATTCTTCAACATAAAGCAGAGCGGATGATTACCCTCATGTTACAGAAGAACAAAGAAATAAGTCTGTTTAATTGTTTAGATCACAACATGACAGGTCTTAATAACACTTTTAAAACTCATTTTGTGACCAATAAGACACCTCAGAGCTCTGATTGGCTGTAAGGCTGCAGTCCGGACACGCTGACAGTATGCACAGAGCCTCTGCCAAATAAATCTGTCTTCAATGGAGCGTTTAGTTCTCACTTAGCCATCGACATCTGTCTCCACTCCCGGTCTGCCTCTCTCTGAGGACTAACCGGCTGCAGCTGAACTCCAGATGTGAGGACAGCTGGATGAATGTGTGACACAAACGAGTCGCCTGCAGCTGAGTTTGGCCGAAGCTCTGCTCACCTTCTGCTGGCCCTGTCTCACCACTAAAACAAGCGTTTCCACTGGTTCTCTCGTGCATCTTACTACGACTAACAGCATCACTTTGTAGAGGTTTCGGTAACCACGGTTACAGTTGTCGTGAGTGACTTGTTTTGGCTTTAGAGAAACTGATTTGTGCTCAAACCTGCTCTCTCATCTTTGTCTAGAGCCGGGGGTTCCTAAACTTTCTGAACGCTCTGATAGAGACATAGAGGTGTTGATGTGTTTAGTTTTGTGTCAACAGAGGGAGAAAGAGTGGAGCAGAAGAAGAAGAGGGTGGGGGGACAGGAGGTTTGCCGCAGTGCTCTAATGATCGCCCTCTGATCTCCTGCAGTGAATCGTCTCCTCGTCTCCTCCTCTCCTCTCCTCGTCTCTTTTATCCCTCTGTTTCCTCTCTATCCACTCTCTAAGGCTTTGATTTCCCAGCATACTTTATTGAACGTCCTCTTCTTATTCTAGCCTCGCCCGCTCTGATCAGTCGACTCTACGATGTCTTTGGGGGGTCTTTTATTTAAGCACAAACTCAGTTTTTAAATATTGTTAATATTTGATCAGGACAGATAGTTTCTTTTTTAGGCACGACTCAGAGACACTCAGTCTCTGAAGGATTACTGAAAAGTTTGGATAAATCTACTGTCAGGACTCAACAACTCTCCTCCCGTCAGTCGATTTGATCCGGGTTTAAATCGGTAGAACTTCTTCTGAACTTGAGGGTAAGTTCTAAAGCTACTCGGTTGAAAAGTGTCAGAGCGGTTGTCAGGAACTCTTAGTCCGTTCAGTGACCACCTTTAGGTTTAAAAACCAGACCCCACTGTCACATTCTGTCTTGAGTTTCTAACAAGTTCTTTCAGTTCCTGCTCACAAAAGCTCTTTTTTTGTTTTTATCATCCACCTGGTGTGAGTAAAATCCAGCCGAGTTTCTCTCCGTGCTGCAGTGACTCCTCTCCTGAAAACACGGGGTGGCGGGTCTCGGATCAGGGTGGATATGAAGGCAGGGTGGATTGAAAGAAGACTGTGAGGTGAAGCAGGAGGATCAGATGCGGATCTGGTATCCGTCGTTCAGAGTGCTGAGCTCCGGAGGTTTCCTCTCCACCGACGCCGGCCTGACAGAGAGAGAGAGAGAGAGAGAGAGAGAGAGAGACAGACAGAGAGAGAGAGAGAGACACAGAGAGAGAGAGAGAGAGAGAGAGAGAGACAGAGAGACAGAGAGAGAGAGAGAGAGAGAGAGACAGACAGAGAGAGAGACACAGAGAGAGAGAGAGAGAGAGACAGAGAGACAGAGAGAGAGAGAGAGAGAGAGAGATAGAGAGAGAGAGAGAGAGAGAGGGTTAACACTCACTGAATACATCCTTAACTTTCTCCATACTAACATTAACTTACATCGCTCATTAATCATCAGGTTGTTAACATATCAGACTTTTCGTTTAGCAAAGCTTTCAAACGTTTTCAGGGCTTCTGTTGTCACCAGCGGTTAGCGACGAATGACTTCCAGCCACGTCCTACTTCTCCGTGTGTTTCACTTTTTTTTTTTGAGTCCCGATGCAACTTGAGAAGTTAGACTTGAGTCGGAGTTGAGAACACATTTCTAAGAGGAGATTGATGGCTGCAGTTGCACGCAGAAGTCGGTTTAAAAACATGAACGAGAGCTGAATCTAGGGCTGCTTTTAAAATATCGATTTTCCCAATTC
Source organism: Labrus bergylta (assembly GCF_963930695.1). Lineage (NCBI taxonomy): Eukaryota > Metazoa > Chordata > Actinopteri > Labriformes > Labridae > Labrus > Labrus bergylta. The sequence continues at coordinate 3,639,894 of NC_089209.1, read as the reverse complement.
AATATTGATTCAGGGGAAATCTTGAGATACATTTTTTTGTTGTAATGCCGCCCCTTTTCCACTGGGGGCACTGTTAGTGCTGTGAATTCATTCACAGGCACAATCGTGAAACTTTAGATCACACTGTACTTTGATGTTTTATTCTTTGTTTATTAAAGAATAATGCAACGATAAAATACATTTTAGAGTCAGTTTGTTTTAAACAAACACAAACAATGCTCACATCATTATTTAACAAACATCAGAAGGTACTGCGATGACTTATCTGGTATTCCTGTCATCTGTTTGGATTAATAAATCGATATCGAATCATATTGATCGATATCAAATCAGTTTGCAAGGACAACTTTAAAACAGAAGTGTATTTCTGTCATTGGAATTAAATTGTGGAATTCTTTAAATAATGATTTGAAGGGTTGTGTTCAGAAATTTCAGTTTAAGAAAATGTATAAGAACAAAGTGATCAGACTGTATGCAGCTGGCAGTTAGTGTATTCTGTGTGTGTTTTCCGTCTTATTTCTGAGGAAGTGAAGACTGAATTATCAGATTTGTTTTATGTTGGCATGATATTCATTCATTGATTGTAATTTGGACAGAACCATCCAGATATTTATAGTTTGCTTTTTGAGTAAGGGGGGGGGGGGCAGGCAAAACAAGATGTATTCTTCTCCCTGCTCCTTTCCGTACATGGGACAAAGTGTGAATTGTTTTTTACTTTTTCTGTTGTGTGTTTTGACATGTACAGAACAAATTAAAAAAATAAAAAATGAATCGAATCGTGACCCAAAGAATGGAAATCCAGTTGAATTGTGAGGTTGTGGACAACACCCAGCTCTAAGTGAATCGTTGTAAGATAATCACTGACGGTTACGTTCTACCTCTCAGCTCTCCTCGAGTCTGTTAATAAACACTAAGACACTCACATTGATGGCTGTTTTCAGTTTGTCTCTGTATGTTGTAACTGTCCTGAACAAATAAACGATACATAATAATACTAAAAATAATAAAAACCAAAAGACCAAAATATCTAACCCCTCTCTGGATAACAGCGCCGTGTCATCGTGGAGGAAAGCGACTTTCAAAGGTTCTGTTGTTGAAGAGATTATCTGACGGAGCCGAGAGCGTCTGAGTGTATTTTAAGTTTCAACATGACCGTGCTGTGACAATCAAGGCGTTTCAAAGAGAGGAGGGCCCTGGGTTGTTATTGTGCAAAGGAATGTTTACTTGTGTCTAAAAAGAACCTCAAAGTGACTCACACTGAGTCCAGAAAGCTCTCCTCACCGTCCATAACTTTAACAAATATCATCAGTTTAATATCGTTCATGAGTTACAAAACGACAAGAATCTGACACAGAGGTTTTTATGTTTGTTTTTCTGGTTTGAGTCAAACATGCAGAAAAAACAGCAACATTCAACTAGAAACTAAAGATGTCACCCAAGCCGGATAAAACTGTCATAAATGTTGTCTGAAGAACAAACTGAATCCACGTTCTGAATCTGGAGGGTGAAACATGGTGAGAAAAGTTTGTGTAAAAAGAAAAATGTTAGTCTGCAGAGAACCTTTGACGTCTAGAGAAGGAGAGGAGGAGAGAAGGAGAGGAGGAGAGGAGGAGAGGAGGAGAGGAGGAGAGTGAAGAAGTAAAGGGAGAAACAGATTCCACTCTTTCATTTTGCTCAAAGAATCCGATTGAATCCTCTGTGATATTTCCTCTCTCCTTTTCCCCCCTCCTCTTTTTCATTTTTCATCATCTTCTCTTTCTTCCCTCACTCTTTTCTTCATCCTTCCACTTCAGACATTTCTTAGACTGAAGCTTTCCATCTCTCTCTCTCTCGCTCTCTCTCTCTCCTTCTGACACATCAAGGAAAAGAGTTATTTGTTGAAGCCAATCTGCAGAACCTCCTCTTCTCTCCATTTACCATTTCTTCCTGTCTTGCTGTTTCCAGGCCCTCTCCTCTTGTGTCTCTCCTCTCTTCTCTCCTCCCTCCTCTCCTCTCGTGTCTCTCCTCTCCTCCCTCCTCTCCTCTTGTGTCTCTCCTCCTTTCTCCTCTCCTTCTCTTCTGTCTTCCTCTCTCCTCTTGTGTCTCTCCTCTCCTCTTGTCTCCTCTCCTCCTCCCCTCCTCTTGCATCTCTCCTCTCCTCTTGTCTCCTCTCCTCTCCTCTCCCCTCCTCCTCTCCTCTCGTGTCTCTCCTCTCCTCTTTCTCTTCTTGCCCCTTTTCGTTTCTCCCTCATTTCCTTCTATCACTCTTCTTGCTATCTTAAACTTTCTTGTTTCTTTGCGTTCTTTCACTGTATCTAAGTGAGGAGCTGCTCATTGCATAAAGTTTTCATGTTTTCATTCCCTTCACTTCCTGTGCTGTAAAGCAGTTTGTACCGTGTGCTGCTGAAGCGTGTGGGAGTCGCAGCAGGTTATTACAGCGTGTCTCTGTTGAAGAGGCAGCACGTTGTTCAGTGTCTAAGTGCTCTGATGATTACAGTAATAGCTTTTTAAGTACCACGTTCAGCTGCTTTAAAGAGAGGCAGTGTACTGTTTCTGTGAACTGATGACATTAACTTTTATAAAGATTAAAATAACCACGAGTCTGACTGAACCCTGAGGGGAGAAGAATCTGATGAAGCTCATAAAGAAACTTTTTCAATGTTAACGTCTCATTAGACTCAACAGACACACGGTCCTTTTCTCTAACATACTTCTGTTAGGCCCCGGGTCCACCTAGCGCTTTTCTTTCTGATCGCCAACATCTTTTTTTCAGGTGTTTTCAAAGAGGAGAGAGCGTTGGCAGCAGCAGAGAAAAAACGCAGAGCTCAGCGTCTTTTTTCCTTCCTTGAGCGGCCACTCCAAGTTAAAAAAAAAATCTTTCAGATTCTCAACTTTTCAGAAGGTTGCTGTTGATGCACTGGCGCTCTTTTTAAAATATATTTTTTCTCCTACAGATCGTGCTCTGGACCCCCATCCTCCTCGCTCCGTGTTCAGACAGTATCCTCCGTTTGAAGCTCATGGTGAAGGGAAAAAAAAGATCTCAAATATAAAACATCCAGAGAACAACAGAGCATAGTCGGTCATACAGAGGCTGTTGTCATAGAGACAAGACGCACGTGCAGCACAAGCGCTTCATCCAATCGCTCCAGAGCGCACAGCCAGCACTTATTTTTCCCCCCAGGTGGACACAGGGGCCTTCACCGGCACGAGGGCAGATCGAAAAGTAAAGTGTGATAATGAGTTTTAGCTGTTTCACCTCGTCACTGAACCAGATCATAAAAAATGAATGTCCTTCAGAGGATGAATACTGATGACAGGAAGTGAGATCACGAAAAACTACAAGGCTCAAGTTGACCTGAAGATCAGACTGGATTTACAGGATTTCATTTCACATATTTATGAACGTGTGAAAAAAAAAAAAGCCAAACTAATGTGTTTACTTTTCCTCCTGTGACAGTTCAAGGTGGACATAATACATCTGATTCGATTCCTTTATTTACTGTAATATGTTAAAACAAGTTTAAGCAGTTTGAGGAGCACATTATTGTTTGTATATTAAAGCAACAACTTCTATTGTCTCTTAATTCATTAATAAACAAGTATTCTGAGTTTATTATTTTGTATTCAAAATGTATAAAAATTTGAACGATAGAAATACAATTCCATCACTGTTTGAAACGTTAGAGGGATAAATGAGGATGACACAGAAAATCTCTTAATTTCCAATAACTGAAACAAAAAATAACAAAAAATAGTGTTCTATTTTCTATCTGACGGACTTTAGGACTTTATGTTTAGATACGGTACAAATGATATGAAATGATATGTTGGGATTCTTTTTGTGATTTGTTGTGTTGACTGATCTTAAAACCAGCTCAGATGTACATAATTTAAACTCCTCACGGGAAAGGTCAGCACAGTGCCACGTCAAATGGCAACAGCGGGAAGACGCTAATTCTGGTGCAGCGTTCGTGTGTGTGTGTGTGTGTGTGTGTGTGTGTGTGTGTGTGTGTGTGTGTGTTTGTGGTGACGCTGCAGTACGGCTGGTCTGCAGCTGTTGTCGGATTGTGTTACATCCCACCACACAGCTGACAGACACACACATAAACACACTCAGCGTCCTGCATGTGTGTGTGTGTGTGTGTGTGTGTGTGTGTGTGTGTGTGTGTGTGTGTGTGTGTGTGTGTGTGTGTGTGTGTGTGTGTGTGTGTGTGTGTGAAAAGTTTTCCTGCCATTGAAGCGGAGTGTTGAGTCACCCTGTTTTGAAGAGCTGCTGCTCACTCTGAAAGAATCTCCTGCACCTGGTCTTTAACTGAAGGTTCAACACACTGTCTCGTCCGGCCCGGTGGAGATGGAAGGTATTACTTTTGTTAGATTATATGACTCAATTTATCCTTTTTACTAGTTTGACACGGCTTCAAAGCAAGGCGACAGATTCATAAAGGTGTGTGAACATGTGTCTATTAAGACTAACTGTAATTTCAGGAACGAGTACACTATAATCGATTAAAAAGATCCAGTTGTTCGAAAAATGTTTGGACCACATTACTGCCAAATGAAAGAGCAGCTCCCACAGATTCAAACAAGACCTTGTGTGGTATTGTAATAGAGTGTGTGGTGAAGAGAGAGCAAAGAAACTTTAAATGTTCTGATTTCTCAATGGGGTTTGGTGCTGTACGGTCCTCTTTTTCATTCTGTGTGTGGATGAGTGTTTTCTCGCTGAATCAGAGGCCTGACATCCTTCCTCTAAGTCAGACAGAGGAAGACACACACACACACACACACACACACACACACACACACACACACACACACACACACACCATGATGACAACCCCTAGAGTCAGCTGAACAGAACAAGGGCTTGTCTGATGGGCGATAATGCTGAGCTGTCAGCAGCAGAGACTTGAGATATAAACTCTCCTTGACCTGAGGAGCAGAGCGGTGAAGAGAGAGAGAGAGAGAGAGGGACACACACACACACACACACACACACACACACACACACACACACACACACACACACACACACACACACACACACACACACACACACGAGGGATAAACTCCCACATCCACTATTCAAACACCGGTGATCTCACTGGGTATTATTCTCATGAGCTGCTGAAACTGTCTCAAGCAGGAAGTAGAAAAGTGATTAAAAAATAAAAAAAATAAAAAAACACTCACGATTTGTCTCTGCGATGTGCGAAGCGTCGCTGGGGACTGATCTGTCGTCGGCGTGGCGATAAGGATTTCCCCCGGCTCCGCTCCTTGATTGGTGACTGGGCACTGGATGATTTGAGGATCTGAAGAAAGAGAGTCACATGAAGCAGCAATCATCAATCTCACTATTCTTTCCCTCATATGAAGATGTTTTTTAGCCTGTTTTAGCTCTTTGTTTTGGCAGTATCATTTTTCCACACAGTTCAGTCTCACTTATAAACCAGCTATAGGCTCCTCCTGTTCAGCACCAAACAGCTGCTGAAGATTTGACTAACTGGTGAAAAAAGTCAAGTGATGTTATTTTGAGGAGATATCATGATTGGACAGACGCTGGGCTGCTACATTAAAGCACCAGTATGTAGGACTTGCCTTGGTGCACTTTGGCGCCCACCTAAGGTCTCTGAGTGTGACTGCACCGTCTGACAGCTTGACGGAGCCGTACACACGAGATGTACTCGACCCGCTGCCAAAGTTACATAGCGCAGTAAACGGACAATCGGGCCGAGCTGTGGACATCGTAGAGACACCGCTCTCCTTTCTGAAAGTTATTGTGCCATCAAATCGACCTTTGAAACTTCTATTTTAAGGTGGAAAAGTTCCATGTTGTTGCTTTAAATCAACACTGTTGTTGCTTTGTGTCTGCTAAATGTGCCTCATGCATGTTGTCCTTTTCTTTTAGCTTGTTGTGAATCCTTTTTCCTGGACAATCGTTTCAAAGTTACTCACAATAACTCTCCTCATAATTCATTTTTCATATAACCTACAAAATGTCAAACAAGGTGACACCTTTGAATTTCTTTTTTGTCTTGTCAACACTCATAAAAGGATTTTTGTTTTCACTTTAAGATCATATCCAACAGGCCGTCTTTTCAGCAGTGCCATCATCAGATAACAGTGAAACCAACCTGCTCTATAAGGCATGGAATCATCCAGCTAGAGAAAATGGTGATAAGCACAAGACACATGCTGTTTGTTTTTTTAAGACCACCCGGCCCAACGCTCTCAAAGAGCTACTTCGACTTCTTTTAGGTATTTAAACGTACAGAAATTAAGCTAGCATGACGCCGACGACCACCGCTGAGCCTCAGCTGCAGGGAAGAGAGAGAGCAGCCCTGATGAATGGGACCCCAGGAAACACTCTGACTGTGTGTGTGTGTGTGTGTGTGTGTGTGTGTGTGTGTGTGTGTGTGTGTGTGTGTGTGTGTGTGAGAGAGAGTGTGTCTGTGTGTTTTGTGGAGGGGGGGAGCTGTGTTTTTCGCATTTTTTTATCTCACTCATTCTCCGATAACTGCAGCTGTGACACATAAATCATACAGAGAAATACAATTCAAGGCTTTTGTGTATGTGCAATAGTGTGTGTGTGTGTGTGTGTGTGTGTGTGTGTGTATAAACTACCAATTTGAAGATATCATTAAGCACTCAGCGGGAGAGCAAAGCTGCAGGATGAACATGGATGGAAAGTTTTGTCAGACAAAGTAAAACATCAGGAAGTGGCTCATGTTCCACAGCTGGTCATGTTGGTCATGTGATTCTCAAAGATTCATGGGTCACTGTGTGTTTACGTGTGTGTGTGTGTGTGTGTGTGTGTGTGTGTGTGTGTGTGAATGTTTTCCTATCTCACATGTCCTGCAGGTCTTTTTTTAGCTCACAACATAAACATTTATATTATTAAATGATATGAGATCTAGTCCTTGTAGAGTAGTTAGCTACTCGTGTGTGATTTTGGATGCAGCCCGTGTATAAGACGTGGACGTAACAATTGTGAAGTTGTCAAATGCCATTTTGAAGTTTGCAGTTTGGTGCTCACCATCTTGCTTTTTGAGGAACCAGAAGAGTCAGTACTGAGACTAAAGATCTGGAGAGGAGCGAGGGGGGCGTAGGCAAACACTTAAAGCTAGCTTTGTTAGCAAGGTCGATCTGTAGTTCACAGGAACTACAGATCTATACCATGTGTGGTGGTGACTGTGCCTGCAGCGAGCCTGTCCTCGTTCTCTATGGTGATGTTTTGTTGTGTGTTTTGCGTAGCCAATGACAGCTCGCCGCTGAGTTTCCATTCTTCATTTGATAAAATACACTTAATGTCAGCCTGAGCCTTTAAACAGGCTTTTGTTTAGGAGAGAGGGTGAACAGGAATACATCTAAGTGGTGTAAATATAGACACACACACACACACACACACACACACACACACACACACACACACACACACACACACACACACACACACACACACTCTAATATATTGACATTCTCTGGAGTACAGTAGAGATTATGCCTAAATCTCACAAACCTCTGAACAGCTGATCAGAGTCTGACTGTCTGTGTCTTTCATGTGCGTGTATGTGTGTGTGTGTGTGTGTGTGTGTGTGTGTGTGTCTGTGTGTGTGTGTGTGTGTGTGCGTGTGTGTGACAGCTGCAAACTCGCTGACCTACATCTCATGCTGACATGCAGACACTCCATATAGCTCTTTCCAACGCAGGCTTCTCACACACAACACACAGGCACACTCACACACACACACACACACACACACATACTGCGTTCATACGAGCTGCAGGGGGAAAAAAAAGTGGGGAAAGAAAACAAAAAAGGAGCTTCTGGAAATAGCCGATAAAAACTATGTTGAAGCTAAAACCACTTCTCTGTGTCAACCTCTTTCCTTCACAAACACACACACACTTGTGCATTCCTTCCTTCTCCATCATGCCCTAAATCCTTCCCGACAGTGTGTGTTTCATGCTCAGCCCCGAGGAAACTTCATCCCTCTGTGGTCTCATGGAAAATTATAAACAAAGGTGGTTCTCTTGTTCAGTTGCAAAAAAAAAAAGAAGTCCATTAATGAGTGACACATCACAACACAACAACACATGACAGCCTGCAGTGGACAGCAAATGTCTATCTAGATAGAGATGAAGAGGAGACTGCTTTTAGTATTTGAGGGAATATGGAAGTTTTAAGATGGTCCAAAGGGAAACTGGACTGGTTGAAGATCTTGAAGACGTTTCATCCTCTGAAAGGCTTCTTCATTTCTTTCTTTTTTTTTTTTTTTAATTCTCTGTATTGGGGTTTTTTCTTTTTCAAATACAGATTAAAAAAGAATCTGAGGCATGTTTATCCATACCTCAAACCAACACAAAAAACTAAATGATAATAAATAAATAAAAAGATAAGATATAAAAAACATAAGTAAAAACAAATAAAATACCAAAATAATAATAAGATTTAAAAAAAAAGAGATTTAAATAGTAATAATAATACAACTTGGAGGATGTCAAGTGCTCTGGATTTTACTACATTGTTTTTTTTTCATGGGGTTGTTTTTGTTATAGTAGGCTTCTTCATTTCTAATCTAACTAGTTGAACGGAGCTTGAAATGTAAGCCTCCGTGGATCATTAGCATGATCAAGTGTGACACACATCAGAGTCGTTAGCTGAGGAGTTACAACCCCCAGAGGTCTGTGGGTCGCTGGAGTCACATGTTCCAAGGTGGGAATGGAGCTTCAGATGTTTGTGGGAGAGAATTCAGAACAGCATTGTAGGTTGGTGAAAGATGGCGTCTCAGACCACCTCCAGCGTCTTCAAGATATTCTACTGGCGCAGTTGTCTTTGGATCAAGCTTTGAATTTCCACAGACAAACCACACAGAAGCACTGAAGCAGAGAGAGACTAATCAGTCGCACTGTTCACTGTGTAAACTCTCCACTCAGTCACAGTTAGAGGAGGAGAAACAAGAACACTAAAAGTCACAACATGAACAAGTTGTAGAATCTGTGTTTGAATGTTTCCAACTGAATCTGATGTTAGGAGACATATTGGTGTTCCCAGCTTTATAAAACACTCCACATAAACACGTCAGTAGAAACACCACTAAGGACTGTTTAACAACCCAAACGGCTCCGCTCAGTCGTTCCCGTCCTGCTGGATTGATTGTGTGGATTGAGTGCAGCCTGTTTCTCTTTCCTCCGGTTGTTTGGTGCCAATTTTGCTTCTCCCCCCGCCTTCAGGCTGCAAATTGTTTTGTTTTTTTCTTGAGAGATAACAGAAGTAAGCAGCTGCTGGTGAAGTTAATGTTTTCACTCAGACATCACTCGAGCCTACACGGCAGACAGAACTAGCAGACATAAAAGTGATGTTCTGGAGTGTTTTCCTCAAAGAAAAGAAAACATAATAGTACGCGCAGAGCTACTCATGTTTCAGCTCGAGTATGAAGTCACAGAACACTTTGATGGTGACCCGCTAAAGGAAGAAAACAGCTGCATCAGATAACGGACGACCTCTCATTATTTACTATCCATCAGTGTTAGCATGCGCTGTCGTGATGGAAGGGGCTGAGAAGATTAGCTGCCTCTGCCTGCTGTATGATTTGTTCCCTTTAATCTTTGTGGAAGGAGAAATCCTCTATTGGGAGATGGTGTTGTTGGTTTTGTTGTTGGTAGGAGAGAGGACAGAGTCAGAAACAGAGGAATGAGTGAGGGGAACGACATGCGGGAAAGGAGCCACAGGTCAGATTTGAAACCCTGAGCCGCCCGCTCTCAAAGGGTAAGCCTCTTTACATGGGGTGCTCGCTCTAACCGCTATGCTACAGGCACCCCGATGGTGTTGTTTTTGAGCTAATTTACAAGCTAACACTGCTGCAAAGTACAAACGTTGAGAAGATGTGAAAGGTAAGGATTCAGGGGTGATCTGTAGGGAAGAGATTTAGAGGAACTCTGCCTGAAAATATTCAGATTGTAACGTTTGAAAAACTAAAATCTATACTTTATGGGTGCTACCAGTATTTACCTTCATCCTCATGTCTCGGCCGTGTTTCTCCAGCTCCTTCCTCATCTCTTGAGGTCCCAGTCGGGCAGCGTTCAGCACCAAATGCTTCCACTCGATTGGCTGGAAGACGTGGGGGTCGTGAGGCACATACAGGCCGATCTTCACCTGAGAGAGAGAGAGACGGGGGTTAAAATCAAACACACACACTCATACTGATTCTACCTCCACACCTGTTACCTCTTTCCTCTTTACCTTTTTCAGAGTGTGCTGGTATCGCTTGTAGGAGCTCTCGAACTCGGCCACCAGCTCCCCCAGCGTGCGGTGAGTCAGCGGCTTGTCCATCAGGTCCTGGCGGCGGCTCATGCCCAGCGACCCGTAGCGGCCGTTGCAGTAGACGCCGAGCACGACGTGGTGGAAGCAGTGGCCCGAAAACTGGGTTTTAAAGCTGATGGAGAAACGCTCGAGAGACGTCAGGCCGTTGGTCAGGTAGCTGGTCGACGCACGGGAGTCAAGGAAGTATCTCTATAAGGGGATCGATTGTCTTGGTGCATGTTTCAAAATGGAGTGGAGAAAGTAAAGAACATATGAGTATAAACCTGAGACTGTCAGTGGATTCGTTTGGATTTGTCCCAGCAGAGGAGTCATGTGAAATCAGATTCAGACGGACTCTCAGAAGGCGATCACTATGAACATACCGCCGAGTAAACAAAGGCTCAGCGCCCGCCAGCATGTACTGTATGTGTGTGTGCTGTTCCTCCTGTCTGACTGAATCGCTCTGAGTCATTGTTGTGTTTTCTTATTATTTAACCAGTGACACAAAGACAGACAGAGAGACAAACAATGAGCTTCTGTTAGCAGACTGTGAACAAAAAAAAAGGATGTGAGAACGACTAAAGTTAAAGATATGTGTGATAAGGTTTATAAGTTGTTACTTTGTGCATCTCTTGATCACTGACTTCTTCTCGTCTTACCTGTCATTTCCTCCAGAAGAAGAGAGTTTAATTATTTGCATTTAGAGAATGAAGTCAAACTTTCTGTATTCGTGCTGAAAATAAAAAAGTAAATCAGAGGGGTCCGATGTCATGTGGAGGCATATCTATCTCTCTGTCTATCCATCTTGCACTTCTTTCTAATACAAACCTGTCTAACAACATAGTCTAAAAATAGAAGATTTCCATTCATCCATCATCTAAACCGCTGATCCTGCTCAAGGTCTCAGGGGGCTCGAGCCGATTGGACGAGAGGCGGGGGGTTCACCCAATCGATCACAGGGCTGACTTAAAGGGACAAAACAAACATTCACGCTCACACTAACCTACGGGTGATTACAGTAAGAGTGACAGATTAACCTGAAGCATGTCTTTGGACTGTGGGAGGACGCAGGGCTTAAAAAGACTGCATTCCAGTCCAATATTTAACAAAAAAAAAAAACATTAAAATCCAACCAGAATCTCTCTCTGCTCAGGAAAGTCTACGGAAAAATAACTTGATTCAAGGTTTAAAACCTGGATTCAGATTTTTTTTAAAAGGACGACATGGAAATAATCTTGAGTGGAAACAGTGACTAACTAAAAGCAGAAGTGATATGGAAACACTCCACTCATGTCGTGGATACAAACAAAAAGTTAGTCATCATTCAGCCACTCCAGAGTTTGTGCTTCACAAAAACTAGTCCAACACTTTCAGACAGAAACTTAAAAAAACTCCAAATGACTCTGAATGAGGTTTATATTTAGAGAGCACACGCTGTGGACTGCACAGCTTCACAGAGTCCAACACTGACAGAGATCCAACTGTAGCAATCTGTGCAACCACACACACACACACACACACACACACACACACACACACACACACAGGTCTGTGGACGGTATCTTTGTAGGCCACCAGCTCACCATCTGCTCGTTTCGGTCCGGGGAGGCCCGTCATTGGTCAGAATGTCTGCCCGTCACCCCGGCAGCCTGGATGCCACAGCACTGCTGTGTTTTCATGAAATATTCACAGAGGGCATCATACACAGCTTGACCACATATCACAACACACACGTGTATCAACATGGCCGTGTGTGTGTGTCTCCGTGCTGTAGTGCCCCCTGTGGTGTAAAAGCAGAACACAGGGCTGAACAGGGCGGCGTTTAAAAAATACAAATCACCTTCCAGTCAGATCGAATGTCTTTAGTTAAGACATTGAACTTAGGGACACACGACTTAGAGAGCAACTAGTTACAATAAAATACAAAATACTTTGAAACATGGGTCATATTTTTACGCATTTTGCAGTCTTAAAAAGCAATAGGGAGGTTAGTTCTGACAGTCCTCGAATAGATTTAAAGATTAGCCATAGTATATTCAGGACAAATATGCCCAAACAAAGTATGTCCACCAGGCTACACACTATTTTAGGCCAGACCCAAAATTGTAAATATCAAACATGTTTGAACCCTTTTAAAAACCAGACCCACCGATGTACTTTTACAGGAAACATTTGCCCTGAAACATTACATTTCAGCCGTTACAGACTGTTAAGTAAGGGAAAACTTCTCAAGAAAACTTCTCAAGTGATTATAAGTATTTTGTGCCAATTAAACATTAGGACCCTAAATAATGCAAAAGTTGGGTCTATGGTTTAAAACACTAGCATTCCCTTTTAGTGCAATCTCTGTTGCATGGCCAAGGAAGTACTAAATAACTTGTTCTTATCTGTAAGGGAAGCTTGTTACGTAATTTTACTGCAGAAAAGATGCAATAAACTGTATAGAGCTAAAAACAGACAGCTCCAAATGATGATTGTCTGGGTGTTGAATATTGACCTGCTCCACCTACAGCTGATTTTAATGTCCGCCCTTATAAAGGAAACACTAAAAGCCTGAACGCTACAAAGTCTGTAGATACATAACACTCGCTGTTGTTCCTCTCTAATGAATGCTTCATTAAACAAACACACTTCCCGTGATAGAGCACATGTGACGCTGCTAATAGAGGCTCTTTCTCTTTCTCTCTCTGAATCTCCCCTCTTGGTTGCCACGGAAACCCCTAAGAGTGACTTGTCGATTTTGACGCAGCCGATGAAACCAGATATATTAAGATCGTTATAATTCATGAATCTTTCTATTCAGTTATTACTGCTCTGAGAGCCGGCAGGATTTGAGCATCTCTAACGCTTCATAGAAAACGCCCGCTATACTTCTCAGGTAAGTGAGAAACCTTATCTATGGATATAATGCAGAGCTAATCCAATCCACTCTCTCTGTCTGTCACTTTCCCACCACCCAGCCTCCCCCTTCTCTCTTCCTCGAGTTTCTCTCTGACATTCTCCCCCCTGTTAAATTTCAAATCAGCAAGATCCCAGATAGCAGAAGGCATAAAATCCTTTTTTTGTACGCCGTCTCTTCACTGAGTCATGTGCTTTTTTTCCTCCTCTTCGTCGTCATTCAGCAAACTCCAGGGCCGGACTCACAAGTCACAATGTTCTCGTGGATTATGTCAGTTAAAAGAAATCTTCATGCTTCAGATCTTTACACCGCAAACGATTTAGGATTTTCAATATCCACTTCACAAAGCCTGGCCTGTGAGTACTTTTTTTTTACCCAGTTGGGCATTGCAGACCTCGAATGGTCTGCACAGAGTCCTGAACTATCCAACATCCCTTTGGGATCCCTTTGGGATCAACTTTAACAAGGCAGGTTTTATTGCACCAGGATCAGGGCACACCACAATCACTCTTGTGACAAGAAGAGGGGGTTAGGGTTGGGAGGGGGTCTCAGGAGGCACTACAGGAATCCAAGTCTGCAAACAAACTCTATAGTTAAAGTTTTCTACTCTTTCTGAATAATGTGAATACGTACAATTATACATGTAGCAGTGATTAAGACAAAAAACAAACCGACGAGTGGAAAAGAGTTTGAAGCAGCTTCATTAAGTGCTCGTAGTTCGCAAACAAGGTGTGATATAAATGTCATGCTGCCTTTACATATAAGCTCACACCGAAAAAATTGGGGGAAATTTTGAGGATGTTTTTTTTGGCATGTAATCCCCCCAAGGCACGCAAATAATCCACACACACACACACACACACACACACACACACACACACACACACACACACACACACACACACACACACACACACACACACACACACACACACACACACACACACACACACACACACACACACACACACACACACACACACACACAAACCACTTTCTGTCAAGCATTGTTATTTTGCTTCCTATATCTATAACAATGATAGTGGTCACATGAGTATTAAATCTATAAATGCCTTTCCCATCATAGTGTGTATGTATAGTATGGTAACGTGAACGAGGAAGTGGTCGAATGCTAACATTAGCTGATACTTAGCATAGCTAGTGGGATATCAAAAGTGCTGTTGAGATTTAGCCCCATGTTATTGTCCTTTAAGTTGCTGAACAATCAAGAAGCGATGAAATGAAGCAATCTGTCATATTTCCTCTGTTCATAGAACCTGCAACCTGGAATATGAGTTCAACTTTTAAACAGCATGATGTCAAGGAAAATAGCCCTCGTTCTATTAAAGTGAATTTATTTCCTCATGAATTCTGCAGGATATTCTTTATAGAAAAATGTTCTTCAGAGATAAGTTTGTACCCTGATTGTTATTCATCATGCATCTGCCTTGTCCTGTAGCCTTAGTTTGCAAAACAGCAGCCAGTGATGGCTAACACAATGAGACACTTAAAGTCAAACACACAAACCCCCAAACAAAGCCACCTAAGTTAAACTATGAATATCCTGGAGAGGATTCAGATCAATGTTAACAGGCGAGGAAAGGAACCAGCGGCACAGGACGGACTGAAGACAGAGACACGGACAGGAAGACAGACAGCTCCAACTGCCACAAGCTACAACAACAGATGCTATTCATCCCTCCTCCCCCGATGCTTAGCTTTCTATATCCTCTATTTTCTTTCTCCAAACACTGTGTCCCCATTCACTATCAATGACAAACCATTTGAAACTGTTAAGACTTGAGTATGCGCTGTCTTTCAGAGCTTTGCTTGTTTGTGTGGAGAGAGATAACGAGGCCAAAAATATCTTGATTCCTTGATTCCTAAAATGTGGCTTATTTATTTCCTAATGTCATTTTATGAACATCTTAAAGTGACTATAGAGCTCAATGAATGATTTATAGGTTTCACTTTGCAGATCCAACTGGTTGGGCTGGTATCACACTATCCTAACAATAGCTACTGTGTGAACAGGGTGTGTGCTCCTCTGTTATTAACATCAAATAGTTAGCAAAGTCAGATGGTACCAGATAAGGCCTCATAGCTCAGTGGTTAGAGCACTGGTCTAGTAAACCAGGGGTCGCGAGTTCAATTCTCGCTGAGGCCTCACTTCCTTTTTGTCCGAGACCATTGTACGCAAAGTGCAGCAAGGGACGGATGGTCTTGGCCTTGGGGCCAGCACACCAGCCTTGAAACGGCTACTTGGTGCATGCCTGTGGGGCAGGAGGTATGCCGGAAGAGGAGGCAACAAAGTGCGCAAAGGCTGTCGCTCAGTCTAGATAAGGGCAATGGTTGAGATGAGAGTAGAGGAACTCCTGGAAAGAGCTATGGGAAATGTAAACACTTAGAGCTTTACCACCCTTATGTCCAATCTCTTTTCTTTGTTACCATCAGGGCTACATATGATGTCCTGCCATCTCTCAAAAAACTCAGCCAGTGATATGGAGATGATTCCACATGCTCCATCCTCCATACTCCTGCAACGGTCAAATACATCTTGGTGGACTGCAAATGAGCCTCATCTAAGGCCAATACAACTGGCAGCACAACCAGGTGCTGCACTGTCTGGCAGCAGTGCTGGAAAAGCCAACAGACACGAGCCAGCACCCTTTTTCCTCCTCTATCCTCCTCCTGGCCAGAAGCAGCGTTCGTCCGTTAAGGTGAGGGTCAAGCCAGGCCTGCCAATTCAACGCTGGACAGGTAGGCTGAGCATGTGACTTGAAGATGTTGACAGACTTGGGCGAGGGGCTTTACTTCCTATCTGAGATTGCAGTAACCAACCACAGACCAGAGCTTGTTCTTTGGTCTGCCTCACTCCAGGTGTACATCATTGAGCTTGCAGTTCTCTGACAGAATGCAGTAGATGAGGCGTAAAAGTGAAATAAAGTGAGTTATGCGGACCTGGAAGCTAAGGTTCTACAACAAGGCTTGAAGGTAAAGGTCTGACTGGTAGAAGTAGGCTCCAGAGGGTTTAGCCACATCAACATCAAGGCTACTCTGGGAGTTGGAGGAAACTCCAACCGGCAGGCAGTCAAACACCTTTCCAGAGCTGCTGAAAAGGGCTGTAGAGAAAGGACTCCATCTGTGCCCTCAGGTGAGCAGATTTAGAGAGTGCGCTCGGGACTCCGGGATTCACTGCTGAGGTGCCATGGGCCTATCAGCGAAACACTGAGGAAGTAGGGCGCCGCATCAACGATCTAATGGACAAGGTGATTAAATTGACTCGAAAGCACAATGAATGATGTGTAGGCCTTTATTTGCAGATTCAACTAGTCTGGCTGGTATCACATCCTAAAAATAGCTACTGTGTGAGCAGGGTGTGTCCTCCTCTGTAATTAATGTGAAATAGTCAGTCATGTGATATAGAAGGAGGTAAGGCCTCATAGCTCAGTGGTAAGAGCACTGGTCTTGTAAACCAGGAGTTCAATTCTCGCTGGGGCCTGACTCCCTTTTCGACCTAGACTATTGTACTGGTGCAAGGGAGGGATGGCCTTGGGTGCCAGCTCACCAGCCTGGAACAAGGTTACTTGGTTGCATGCTTGTGGTGCAGTAGCAACACTAGCAAGGGAAGGCAACAAGGTGTGCAAAGGCCCTTGCTCAGGCTATTGAAGAGCAATTCATACTCAGTGCACGCATTACTTTCCTTATGCCCATCAGGGCTATGCATAGGCCCTGATACAACAAGCAGACTTCAAAGAACTAGTGGCGATGAAGGCCGCCTGTGGCATCGCCTCAAGTTGCACTAGAACACAACGCAAAGACTACAGCTGACTGCCAACCACCACGCACGTTCTGCGCATGCGTGAGAGGAAATAACTCTTCATGCCAGCAGGCAGCAGTAGTCGTTTGATATGATACAAGAAGACCATTTTCACACCACTGTCGCTCACCACTCGTATTATAGGTAGCCTACTAATTGGGAACAACGTCTGATAAAAAGTTGAAAATGGTGCTGGCGTTGTCAGCTCTTGGTCTTTTAATGGAAAAAGAAAAGAAGAGGCGGAGGAGACAAATAAGGAGAAACCGCACTTATGGGTGAAAGCATGGATACTACAGCGACATGCTCAAGAGGCTTTACTGAACCTGAGAGGAGAGCTGGAGAGAAATGAAACCTCCCAAGAGCCAATCAGATATTCTGCTCACCGAACGGCCGCCGATTCAACATGTCGAATTGGCCAAAAAAAGGCTGACGGGGTCCGAAGGGTATCGGCGGAGCCGGACACACCCCAAAAACTAGGGTTACGACCGCTCACCGACGGTCCAACTAGGACAGACTGCCGGTGATCTCCTTGGTGTGTCACGGCCTTATGACGTTCTACCATCTCCCAAAAACCAGTGGAATTGAGAGGATCCCATATGCTCCAGCAACGGTCAAAAACATCTTGGTGGGCTGCAAGACCAGGTGCTGCAGTGTCTGGCAGAAGTGCTGGAAAGTCGTGAGACAAGCATCAACTCCCGTCCCCCTCCTCAATCCTCCTGGCCAGCAGCAGCGTTCTTCCGTGAATGTTAGGGTCAAGCCAGGCTCACCACTATACGACCCACAGGATGCCATCTCTCACTTGAGTATCCCACAGTCTTTCAGGAGTGTCTCAAGTGTTTATGTAAGGGATATTAACACCTTATCCCGATCAACAAGGTGATTAAAGGGACTCTAAAAGCACATTTAATGACGTGTAGGCCTTTATTTGCAGATTCAAATAGTCTGGCTGGTATCACATTATCCTAACAATAGCTGCTGTGTGAGCAGGGTGTGTCCTCCTCACACCTAAATAGACAACCATATGTCACATGAAAAGTAAGGCCTCATAGCTCAGTGGTTAGAGCACTGGTCTTGTAAACCAGGGGTCGCGAGTTCAATTCTCGCTGGGGCCTACTTTCATTTTCGACCTTGACCATTGTACACTAACTGCGGCAACGGAGGAATGGTCTTGGCCTTGGGTGCCAGTAGCTATACTAGCAAGAAGATGGCAACACGGTGTGCGAAGGCTGTTGATCATGCTAGTTAAAGAGCCCATATTCTGCCCTTTTTGGGGTTCGTATATTTAATCTATGTACCTACTTTTGTATGTTCACAATAGCTAAAGTCAGAGAAAACTGTCTGTTTTCATGAACTGCTCTCACACTGACAATGACGTCGCACTGACACATTTTTATCGAGGGGGGCTAGAACCGAGCGTTACATGCAGCTAATGCTACAGCTAACAGGAGGACGTAGGAGAAGCCGCGTTTCTGCTGACTTTGAATTTTTGCACATAGATGTGACTAAACATGCACAGGACACTTGGAAAACACTAAAGGGCATATAAAACCAGAAAAAGCCTAATATGGGACCTTTAAGGGCAAAGAATGAGATGGGAGTGGGAAGAGGGGAGGGTAATCTTCTAGTAAGAACTATGGGAACTGGAAAAACTCAGAGCAAGCTTTATTGTCCTGTCGAACCTGATTTCCTTATGACCATCAGGGCTATGTATGATATTCTCCCATTTCCCCAAAATCTCAGCCAGTGGTCTGGAGAGGATCCCACATGCTCCTGCAATGGTCAAATACATCTTGGTGGGCTGCTAAACTCAAGCATTACAGCCATTATTAGCAGCCAGCATTACTCAAGACCGATACACCTCGTGGCACAACCAGAGCATATGGGTTTTGGTAGCAGTAGCTCAGTCTGTAGGGACTTGGGTTGGGAATTGTAGGGTCGCCGGTTCAAGTCCCGGCACGGTGCAAGTCCGGAAACTGGTCTGGCAGCTGGAGAGTTGCTAGTCCACTTCCTGAGCACCACTGAGGTGCCCTTGAGCAAGGCACGTAACCCACCCCCCCAGCTCAGGAGCACCCACTGTGGGCAGCCCCCTCACTCTGAGACCTCTCCATTAGTGCATGTCCATAGGATCCTGTTTGTGTAGCATGTTTACTAGACAGAGTGTAAAAACAAATTTCCCCTCACGGGATTTATAAATTATTATTATTATTAACCGTGTGTTGCAGTGTCTTGCAGCAGTGCTGGAAAGTAGTCAAACAAGCATCAACGCCTCTAATCTTCTCCTGGCCAGCAGCAACCTTGTCCGTGAAGGTGAAGGTAAAGCCAGGCTCACCACTTCAAGGACAGGCACTGGACAGCTAGTCCAAGTGTGCGACTAGGAGATTTTGACAGACTTAGGTGAGAGGCAGAAACCAACCTCCGACCATACCTCTTACTTTAGTTCTGCTTTCCTCCAGCTCGTCTGAACCATTGAGCTTACAGTTCCCTGGCAGGACGCAGACGATGAAGCGTAAAATCGAAAGAAATTGAGTTGTGCTGACCTGGCTGCCGATGCACAACAACGAGGCTGGAGGGCAAAGGTCGGACCGGTTGTAGTAGGCAGCATAGGGTTTAGCCACATCAACATCAAGGCTACTCTGGGAGATGGGAGTGCGAGGAAAGGACCACCGACAGGCAGTCAACGACATCTCCAGAGCTGCGGAAAAAGGGGAGTCAGTGGCTGAGGCATAAGAGAACGGACTCTAGCTAGGCCGTCAGGTGAGTAGATGGCATCAAGGAAGCGACTTGGGACGCCGGTATTCACTGCTGAACCCTCTGGGGGGTTTTGTGGACCTATTAGCGAAACACTGATCAAGGACGGCACCAACTTGTCATTCCACAGGATTCCATCTCTCACTTGAGTATCCCATATAGTCTTTGCGAGGTGTCTCAAGAGTGCATGTAAGGAAATTAACACCTTGTCCTAATCAACGATCTTATGGACATCTTAAAGGGACTCTAGAGCACAATGAATGACGTGTAGGCCTTTATTTGCAGATTCAACTGGTCGGGCTGGTATCACATCATCCCAACAATAGCAGCTGTGTGAGCAGGGTGTTTCCTCTGTAATTACCATTAAATAGTCAACCATGTCATGCATAAGAAGGTAAGGCCTCATAGCTCAGTGGTTAGAGCACTGGTCTTGTAAACCAGGGGTCGCGAGTTCAATTCTCGCTGGGGCCTACTTCCATTTTCAACCTCAATGACCACAAGGCCGGTGAAAGGTAACACTCTATAAACAGGCACTGTTGCTCCTTGATACGAGTGTGACAGTGAGGTTCTATTAAGGACAATATAATCACTCACACTGAAAGGTTCCTTCTCTTTTTCTCACTCCCTCTGGCTCTCGTGTCCCTTCTCTCTCTATCACCCTTTCTGTTTTTTTCTTTCTTTTGAACTCTTGCCATATTTTCCATTCCTTTCCCTCCCTCCCTACTTTCATCTGAGGGCTAAAGTCAGTATCAATTACAGTCACTGTCGGCTGCCACCCTGACAGCCCGGGAGAAAAAAGCCACAGTGAAACTAGCAAATGTGAAACTTGAACACTCATTTGCAGAGAAAGAGAGAAGTCTGTCATCTGTAGACACATTTGCACCACACTGGAGGGTGGATGATCCACCACGAGCGATAGCAGCCAGTAGTAGACTGAACAGAGCTCAATATCCAGTTACAAACATGTAGATAACGCACCAGAGATAAACTTGTTTAAGTAAAAGTTGCATTGATAAGACTACAAGGGGTTGTCAGGAAAAGTCCAAGTAAAGTCACATGGGAAAATGTGGACAGGCCACTTGCATTTTACACTTCTAGTACCCCCCACCCCAAGATTTTGGGAAGAGTTCTTGCATGTGTGAAAGGTTATCAGACTGCTATAAATTTGAAAAAGCAAACAAATTGAAGGAGAAAACACTCATTCATCACAAACTACATGTTTGTAGAACCACAAGCTCTGTTCTTGGGCAATGTTGATATACTTCTGATTTTTGTTGTTCCTTTACTTGAATTTGGGCTCAATGTAGACACAGGAATGGCGGACAAGAGGTTAAAATAGATGTTTCTGTCAAACAAGAACATCACGGGGCTACAGTAGCTCTACAGCAGGGACTTGGTTTAAGGATCAGAAGGTTGCTGGTTCAAATCCAGCAAGGAGCAGTTAGTTGTGAATGTTGTCTGGTAACTAAAGTGGTCTCAGTTCACATCATTGGCACTGTCAGAGGGCAGCTGAGCAAACCCATGTGAATCTGTTTGATTTTATTGTAATATCGAGACAAGAGAAAGACTTCAGACAGCTCTGATATGGTTTTATAACTTTGTTTTATCAACATAAATATATGATTTCACGTCTTTATAAATTCAGAGTGAACCAGAGACTGTAAAGGATATTTCACATGGTAAATAAAGGATATCCGTTATTATAGAATCTCTTCATATTTTGTCTGATTTGCTAACTGATTTAGGAATGAGCCTCACAATCACATTTATATTCAAATCTTTTAAACTGAATCGAAATGTGTTGGATTTTGGACTCAATAAACACTTTTGTGTGTTATCATGTATCATTGTCAGTCATATTAAGCTACATTAGTCCAAAGCTGTCTGATTTAACAGACACAGGCGGGTGTTCAAGCTTTACAAAACATCAAGAACCAAAGATCAAGAGCCTACTGACAGATGTTTGTCCACACGGGCTCCACATAATACCTCTGAGCGAGCACTAAATCTGTTCAACAGGCCTTTGTGGTCAAAATAAGAGCTTTGGTTGTAGCTGACCAAATCTCTTGAGACAGAACAACACGGCAGATTAACTTTAAATTAATGTTGCAAAACATACAAGCTGCTGCTTTCAAATTTAAGCTCCACTCCATCGTTCTAAGACTGTGAGAGTATGTGTTAGTGTATTTGTGTATTTTGTGTGCATACTGTATATGTATGGTGGGGGGTTAAACTTTGAAGAGGGCTTGTTGCCAAGCAACACGATTTGGTAAGAGCTGGAAAGACTGGTTGTGGTGAAGGGGGGCGCATTAGGACATTAGAGCAACATGTCTCATTGATTTCACAGACAGATAACAGAAAATAACCTTCTAGCCCCGAGCTGGTACCTGTGTGATTCAGAGCCTGCTGTGTGAGTGTGTGTATGTGTGTGTATGTGTGTGTGAGTGTGTGTGAGTGTGTAGCAAAGGATACATTCCCAGGATGACGGCCTCGAGACATTTGATTGGCAGAGACTCCCTGATCATCTCTCTTGCCGTCTCCATTAACCTGGAGGTGGAGAAAACGAAGATGAGGAGGAGATGAAGGAAGAGGAAGAGGAGGGAGAGTCCAGAGGATGTGTGTGAGTAGTAAGTAAAGAAAAGGAAGATGTGCAGAAGGAGGAGCAGAGAACAGGCGACGTAAAGGGTAACAGCAGGGGGGGGAGGAGAGGAAGAAGAGCCATGAGAGGAGGAAGACGCAGAGGAAATCAGAGTGAGAGGGGAAGCAAGGAGGAAAGAGACAGAGACGAAGAGGGGGAAGGGAAAAAAGACACATGAAGGTAGAATTATTACTTCTGAAGCACTCCTTTACACATGAAGAATTCACAGAATTCACGCCTAACACTAAATTGATTTTTGTTCCACATCTCAGCCAGACTTCCTCAAGTGTTACACACACCGGTCTGTATATTAAAAAGGTCGATGTGGACACAGCAACACAGGTTGAGATGTAACAACATGGTTTCCCTTTTTTAAAGTAAAGAGATAAGTTAGTTGAATCGGGTACTTCCACTTTAATTCTACTACAATCAAGATGTTTAGCGAAAAAGCTGGACATAAGCAGTACAATTTAAGCACAGAATTGTTTATGATAGTAAACGTGCATATTTTACTACAAATCCTGTAAAAGTAAAGAAAGCAATCTGATCAACTGTAATGCGTGATGAGACTATTTCAAACTATAGTAGATCATTTTTAAGTGATCAAGTTGAGGTTGAGTTGTGTTAGACTACGTTTTATGGCTAACTTTTGTGTATTTACTCCTTTTGACATTCCTTTAATGCCAAACATCTTTATTATCACATCCAGTTTTGAGTCTTGTCTAATGTAAATAGTTCAGTTAAAATATGTAATAAATAACAACAAGTTTCATCTGTCCAGCACCAACAGGAGGAAGTAAACCTGCCCAAACTAAATGAGATGCAACAGTCAGACTAGAAGTCGGCTTCTTGGAAGCACAAGCTGCCCTGTGGCAGTTAGCTCCAGTGAAGCAGAGACAGTTTAGAGCACTAGTGAGGTTGATTGATAGGACAGCTGAGGAGACTGTAGGTCAGGATGTCATGCACAAAAAATGTAGGTCAAACCGGCGTCCAGTGAATAAAGGATTAGTTGGCTTTTGTTCAAGTGTACAGAAAGAAAGAAGTTACGGTCAACGTACCCACAGAGAGGACGGCTCTTCTTGATTTCAAAGAACTGGGTTCCTGTGTGATTGTATCTTGACAGCAGAGTCAGGGACAACAGAAATGTAAAGGTGGTTGACATTATTTTATAAATCGTTCCCTCCACTGTCTGATGCTGAGGTTGGTTTCATGCTGGTTATTTAAAGTCTGCTTTAACTTCAGATGTGATTAGACATGAATCAGACTGGTTTCATCTGTGAGCCCTGATCATGACATCTGATCATGATATCATCTGCTGTTCAGAAGGATACTGCAGAGTCTTCATGAAGTTCTGGACGGCCACCAGCCAATCAGGGACGGACATGGACGGCTTGAAGGTCGGGACTGAAGGAATAGAGTGCTGAGGAGAGAGAGGGAGAAGAGAGATGAAGGCATCAATTACACAGCAGATCAAGCAGATGTTTACAGCCACAAGAACACTTATCAGCATGTTTAAAGTTCTGCCCTCCCACTGCCCTGGGACTCCTTACAGCTCATACTCACTGCTGGAACACATTTACACAAACTGTTTACTCCACTCTCACATCAAACAATATTCATTCAAAGCTCTTGTGCTAAATCAAGTCGCTAGTTTACCATTACACTCGTTAATAAACAAGCTGTCTGAAAACTACAGAAAACTAGTTTGAAGCATGGACTGTATGAATATGGACGTCATCTCAGTGACATCAGCCATTGGTTGCTGAAGTCGCCATATTGGAAATGATGAGGCTGACTAGTTTTTGATCAATCCAGAAACAGGCAAAGAGGAGGAGCTAGAACGGGGCAATAACCTCTTGACAAACAGGTAAACAGATACAACACACCCACCTGTCACTCAACTCAGTCCCACCCCTCATTTTCTAACTTGTGCATAACTCTTCATCCGACTAAAGCCCCCATACAGTTCTAACAAATAGAGAAATGAGCTAATGAGACCAAAAACATGTAAGTACCAGGATGTGGACACTTCAGGAACTGCAGTTTTTTTCACTTCCTCTTTGGCTTCATTTTCCAACACCAGATGTTGCCGCTTGGTTTCAAGGTAAGTTCTCATAAACTAAGCCCTTGATTAAAGTTTAAGCTGTGTTTTTTTTTATATACAGCTGTTACAGATGTGCTCAGGTGTACAAGAACTGAGAACATATTCTGACACAATAATCAATATGTCTTTTGTTTTTAACAAAAGCTGGTCTTTTTATTTTTGCAATAATGGAGGACATACTGTTTTTCTATCCAAATGTTTTTGTTTTTGAGAAGTAAAAGCCCGTGAACAATATTCTGAGTAACGACAATCTGCTCATTCGATCATGGCTGCACCCGCTCGTGGTGGACGTGGTTGTTAGAGCGCTCTGTGCCAAAGAGAGGAACAAACCTCGTGTGTAGCAGAGAGCCGACAGCCGCAGAAGATGAATTATAACAGACAGAGATGATCGACACATAACAAGGGTTGGTCTCTAACCCAGAATGTTGGGGTTATGTTTTGTGCAACAATTTATAACACATACCTCCACTGTGGGCAGAGAAACCACACACACACACACACACACACACACACACACACTGAGACTGCACCTCAACACTTCAGGGTCACAGATGTGGTTTCATGAAAGGACACGACCACATCAGCAGAGAGTGAGTCAGACTTAAACACCAACCGACACTTCCTCTGACACGCAGACAGCCTGTGTGGGAGTCCGTGTGTGTGTGTGTGTGTGTGTGTGTGTGTGTGTGTGTGTGTGTGTGTGTGTGTGTGTTTGTGTGTTTGCAGGAAGGGTGAACTATCAGCAGCAGCCCTATCATTTCCTGTGGGGTTTTTTTCTTTCCCTTCAATGTTTATTTTCAGCGTAAAAAGAGAGCAGGCAAGGACAACAACAGGAAACATGAAGGGCAAGTCCTGATGCAGGAAGAGTCCTGAAACTGGGTCATGTGTTAGTTATCAACGTGTTCTTATATTAAACTTAAAATGAGGTAGAACCTTTTAACAAGATCAACTTTATGCAAGAATTTAAACACTACTATTTTGTGTAAAAGTTGTTTTTTTTAGCAATCATAAAAGAAGGATAACAAGTTTTAAAATTAAAGTCGTTGTAACTTCCAACATCCATTAATAGAAAACACATTGATATAACCTTTGACTTCCAAAAATAACAGTATATGAGATTTAAAGGTCGTTAACAGTTAGTGCATCTCAGCCAATAAAAGCAGCAGTTCAGTCACTCAAACAAACACAGAGTGAGTGAGCTGGTTAAACAGTCAACCAACTGGTCAGTCTTATAGTCGTCAGGCCAGTCGACAGTTAATGAGTCCGCAGACCAGTCTGGCAGCCTGCTAAGACCAGTAAATAGATGGTTTTACTGCCACTTAATCTGCCATGTAGTGAAATCCTCACTAAGGCGGAATACACTGGCTGCATCAGCTGGCAGCCTGACACACACACACACACACACACACACACACACACACACACACACACACTCTGCTAAGCTGCTTTCTGCAGGGTAAGGGAGTGAGATGACTGGTGATCCCTCACTTTTCTCATCCTCTCTCTCTCTCTCTCTCTCTCTCTCTCTCTCTCTCTCTCTCTCTCTCTCTCTCGGCTAAAGAGGGATGACGGCCATCTTTCTGCAGCTGTCGTCCGATTCAGTGCAAAAACTTCCATTCAAAAAATACTCATTTTTAAATGCATTAGGATGAAGTTTTAAACACCGCCAGTGGCCATCTGTTACAGCAGATAACACAACCAAAGCACTTTTTGAGAATAATAAATACAGAGCAGGACTAATGTATGATAGTTTATGAAGCACTCCATGTAAGCTGCTGCTGGTAGCAAATCTACGCCTGAAGAAAATGTGATCTGACGTCGGTTACAGCTGTCGTACATTTTCATACTCAACCTGTGAGTGAACCTGCGGAGGAGGAGTTGGCATTTTTAAGACGCGTCACATGTACAGTATGTTGAGGTGAAGAGTTAGCGTCGCCTACACGATCCTGAGACAGCTAAACGGCTAAAACATAAACATGTCAATAACACATGAAAGAGGCCATCCCTCCTCGTCCTCCAGAACCCAGCTGGGAGAGCGTCACTTCATAGTTCTGCTATTTAATCTGCTCCCTTGTTTTCTCCCTTCCCCCCATTTTCTGTTATCATTTCTGCCTCCTCTACTTGTTCTCCTTCCCCTTTCTACAATCTCAAATCCTCTTTTTTTTATGTTTTTACTTCCCTGTCCCTTCACATGTTTATCTCTTTAATTACACTCTTTCCTGCCTTGTCTTCTCTTAAGTCCTCTCGTCTTTTCTGTCCTCCCTCTCCATCTCTTTTTTCCCCAGCTCTATATTTTCTACCGCCATGTCCCTGGGCTTCACAATCTGGAGGAAAGCTGGCAACGCAACCCACCCAGCATCAGAGAACCAAAAACCAGAGGGACTGAAACTAGAGACAGAGAGATATACAGAGTAAGCAGAGAGAGAGAGAGAGAGAGAGAGCGAGCGGATAAGGTTGTGACCTTACTGGTTTTCAAAATTTGAATTGTTGGAAGGAAATGGGGGATGGGGAGTAGAGAGGGTGGTTGGTGAAAGAAAATGTAAGTGTCAGGGAGAGCTGGTTTGTTTAAAACAATCCATGCACTGCTGAAGGAGAACACGAGTTAATGATGATGTGGAATCTCTCACATTATCAGAGCGATTTATTGGGGTAATAACAACTTGTCAATAAAACTCTGTGCATTGAGAAGTACATTGAAGTGTGCTCCCTTAATCAACCAAGAGGAACAAGCTCACCTAGGAGGGCTGCCATCACTGAGTATGAACTAATTATTGCTCCATGTTGGACGGTAATTAATTGTCAGGACTCTTAATTAGTGCAGCCTGCCAGTAATGCAAACCAGTCTTTCTGAACCACTTCGCATAGCAAAGAAAACTGCTTCTGTTTCTTGTATATTTCCCCCAGGAGCATGATGGGAGATCGTCTCCACATGCATCTGATTTTATTCTAGGTAATAAGGCTCCCTGAAAGCAAACACAGCAGCTTCTGCAGAAACATGTCGTCTGTGACTGGAATGTCTTTAGATGTCTTTTCAATTTCATGTCGACGTCTTTGTACAGCAGGAATGACTAAAATACACAAAAGAAGAAATTTACTCGAGCTGTTTGATTTTAGTCAACCTTGAAATGTCTGCAGGAAGTCATGAAGAGAAGTGTTGAACCTGCACAGTATACGACACATTTCAGCACTTACTTTTCTTCCTGTTTCATGAAGATACCAAAGAATAAGGATTGATGGGAAATAGAAGAAAACACGCCTCAGATCAGGTGCCCTCTTTTGGAAACAACTGAGATGGATGTGGAGGGGGGAGGGAGGGACACAGATTATATTTGATCTGCAGATTTATCGTTAGAGCGGGACATCCCAAGGAAAGCCTCTCTCTCCCTGTGTGTGTGTGTGTGTGTGTGTGTGTGTGTGTGTGTGTGTGTGTGTGTGTGTGTGTGTGTGTGTCAGTACTAAGAGAGACAGCTGAGAAACATGATTAAGCAAAAATCTCTCCACCTGACACTCCCCATCTCTTCCTTCCCCTTCTGCTGCCGGTTATATAAAAAGAGCAGAACTGCAGTAATAAAACCAAAGATCACCTTGTTTCTGCTCATGTCACATCTGTCTCCACTAATCCATGCTGGCAGGGAGTCATAAATAACAACCTCCAATTCCACAACAAACTATTTGGAGCCTGAATTAAGACCCACGTTTCTGCACACTGGCATTTACAAAATGCTCCTTTAAAAACAACCAACTTAACTTGCACCATGAAATGTTTACAGTCAGTCCTATTCAGTAAGATATCCCATCAGCATGGTATCATTTTGTCACAATTGTCATACAAGCAATTTTTTTTTAATGCTGTATGTCATTGAGATAAATGTAATGTTGCAAATGCTGAAATCTTGAATTTTAAAGTCCATGCGTAACATCGGTTTCTTGTCAACAGGTGCAGAAAACATCCTTAGGGAATAAAAAAAAAGGGTCATGCACACTTATTTTCCTTGTATGGGATGTTGTTTTCCTGAAACCTATTTATCCAGCATAAACAAATCATTTCGCTTTATAACAACGGAGCATCAATGGATTGGATTATGAAAGAGAAAGGACATTTTAATCTGCTTTTCCAGAGACAAACTCGACTGTTTGGTGTACTTGGTCGTGCTCCTGTACTCGAACAATGCAGACAGTTAGCACAGAGTGGAGACGCAATTTGTGTTGGTTTGCAGATAATACCACTAGGTTTGTCTCTCAGAAAAAAGGATTAGAAAAGTGAAGCAATCTAAATACAGTGGTGTTAAAAATAACTCCAGTCCTGTTTTGTAACCCTCATCCTGTTTAAATAGCACGCATTTCAGAGATACTGAGGATATATGCTGTAATGCTAACAGAGCTGAGACAGAGATCTTTACTCAAGACGAGTTAGAGTCCAGTTGGTATCCAGAGATTATACAGGACCCAGATAGTATTAGAGGGATTACCGGCCCCTGTGCCAAAAAAAGGGGCATGGAAGGGCGGCAGAGGCACCAACTGTGCTCGGGCAGTAAACACAGATGTACGCCGCGTTAAGTCTATCTGAAGGTTCAACAGGTGGAACTTCGACAGCCAATTTGAGGGCCGACTACATGTACTTTCTGGCATCTTTTCCCCCCAGCCATCAATCAAATGTTTCTCTGGATTCTCCTGCTGAATGACATTAAAGACAAAGAATTTCTCAGCGTCCATTTAGTCTGTTTGGTGTGTCCTCATTACTCAATTTTAACACTTTGCTGCGACAATTAGCAGTCAGGAGAGACCTGCAACAGCTGGCCATTCAACAATAAATCTGTTCCACACCTGTGAGTGGGCCTGTACGAGAAGCAAAGACATTCCTCTTGCTCTAACTTCCACACTCTCTAAAGGCTCTGCTGGGTCAGTGTGTCAGCGTCTGCATCAGTGGTAACCACCTGTCGCCACACCTTACACACACACACACACACACACACACACACACACACACACACACACACACACACACACACACACACACACACACACACACACACACACACACACACACACACACACACACACACACACACACACACACACACACACACACACACACACACACACACACACACACACACACACACACACACACACACACACACACACACGGCTCAGGTTGCATTTTTTACAATACAACAATAATGCAACGGAAACCAACCGACAACTCATGTGCATGAATATAAGGTACTGGTATTGTAGCAAGGCATGTCCTGACAAAGCATCCAAACAGCCCTCAGAAGAGATAATAATAGTGACAATAAGGCCTTTTAAAAAATCTTTAAAACGGTTCGATGACGTTTTATTTTTAGTTTTGAGTCGGACATATCAGTCAGTAAAGCCTTGTTCACACTTGCACAAAAACTCCAGAAAAGCACCTGAAGTTTTCCTGGGCGAGCTGGATGTCCAGCAGGATGTAATCAGGAGAATTCACCTCGAGGAAGTGGGAGGGGTGGTGATGTTTATTCCCTGTGACCTGTGCACTACCATAGACTGTCTGCACACGACCTGTGTGATCTCTGTGCAGAGTGTGCATGGAATCAAACTGCTGCATCACATTTTCTCCGCTCTTTTGTTGATGTTGTGATTCTGTGGAACTACAAATTCAAATATTGACTTTCAATTCAAATATAACTTCAAATATTCTCAATACATTGTTGTATCAGTCAGTCACTTCTGGGTCGTTCTTTTGACATCATGTCTTGCCTCAGGAGACCCCTGGTCTTATATGGAGAGGTGCATGTGTGAACAACCAGATCAGGAGGATTTCAGAAGCGTTCATCTGGAACATTTCAGGAGTGCATGTGTGGAAACAGCTCAAGTCTTCTTTTGAAAACTAAGAAAGGATATAGGAGTTGTTTTCACTGGAAAAGTGGCTGTTTACTTCTGTGAAAGTTTGTTTGTACATGTTTTGTTGTAATCTGTTTGTTTGTACACGTCATGTCCTCATCTTGCCTTCTGTGTTCTATAAAAGTCCTGGAGCTTCGCACTGTCAGCCAACCGGGTCACTCATGACCACATGGGCCAATTAGCGAAGCTAAACAACAACCAGACTCAAAACATAACAAGTATTCATCACAATCGCTGATGGGAAAAGAATGACAAAAATCCGGGCTGAGGGGCCTCAGCAGCAACAGAGGAGGATGTGTATGATGCCATTTTCTTTCCCCTCCTGAAAAGACTTTTTGTCCTTCACTGGCTTTTCTCTTGGCATCATTATGGCTATCAGTCACAATGTGCTGCTAACATTTTTAAAGACTAGCTGGTAAGCTAAAGCTGTGGATGTAAGGATTTTTTCGACACCATGTGTTTTAAAATGATATAATATTTGTTGTTTTAATGACGGACAGTTTTAAAAACAACAAAACTTTAAAAAAAACTTCATACAGACGCATATGAGAGGATCTTACATTTGAATAGTTTAGTCTGACAAGAAGAAAAGAAAGTTGATATCAAACACAAACTTTAACGATATAAAGCTAATGTGGTGTTTCAAAAGTCAACATCCTCAAACTCTGACAGGTTCCATTCACGTCCACAAATGAGTCATAATAGCGACTTGTCTTCACGTTAGGGGAAAAATCCAATGTGTTCTGGTGGTTTTTGCTTTATTTTATTTAAATGCTGAACGTCCGTCCGGTCTCCATGACAACAGTCTGTTGACAACGGCTGCTGTCTGACCGACACTGCTCCGTTGCTTTTTACTGCATTTCCCGATCAGACACACGAGCGAAGCGGACCATAGATATGACTATAAAAGAGCTCTGGTGACGTCAACAGCGCCGTTCTGAAAAGTTGAAAGATTTTCAACTTGAGCGCTCGGGGCGGCCGCACAAGAAAGGCGGAGCGCTCAGAAAGTCAAAAAAAAGACTCTCAGAAAAAACCGTTAGGTGGACACAGGGCCTAAGCTGTTATTTTTAATTTGTGTTACATAAATCTAAGGTTACTATAAATGAAACACAGAACAGTCTTTGTTACGTTGACACATAAGCAATCATTGATGACGATTAGCTGCACAACAACAACACTCTCCCTGGAGCAGTGAATGTTTTAATGTCTTCTTACTCCATGACATGTCACAGGGTAGCTCGTCTTTTAACCACTGTTCACATAAAACATGACACATTGTTTAGGAAGCAGACAACAGTAATCAAACAGCAGTGTTACTTTACTATAAATATAGTGTATGACATGTGTGAGTCAGGAGGTAGGGGTCACAGTGAGTCACACACACACACACACACACACACACACACACACACACACACACACACACACACACACACACACACACACACACACACACACACACACACACACACACACACACACACACACACACACACACACTGACAGATCCAAAAAGACAGGCTTAACAGCACGTGGCAGGTTTGGCACCTCAACTTAGCACAGTTGTTGTCATGGTAACGCAATGCATTCTGTGTGTGTTTGTGAGTATGAGGGGACACCTGAGTGTGAAAAAGAAGGTTGACATCAGCACCTAAACCGGCCAACTGTGAACACACCTCTCTCCACAGGCGGCCATCATTGATTACAGTAAACAGGGAGACATGTTATCAGATGTCAGAGTCAGCAGCAGAGAACATTCATCTCAAAGAAAGCTATATTACAAGAAGCTGATTGTTTGCAGATACATGTTACCTCTATTTAATATTTTTCTAGTGTTGAAATAATTACTGCACAAATCAGTTAGTCAAGACCTACAGCTATTGGTCAATGAATCAATAAACCCTTAACCAATCAGAAAAAACTTGAAAAATAAATCAAAAGTCTGTGGCACACTGAAAATAACTTTGCTATATATTTTTTTATATTGTGTGCGAACAGCGCGTTTCGCCTGTAGCTTCCTCATATGTTAAATCCTGCTTTGCATCTTTGATCTTTGAGAGAGAGAGAGAGAGAGAGAGAGAGAGAGAGAGAGAGAGAGAGGTAGAGAGTGGGGAATGAAATGCAGGGAAGAAGCCACAGGTCGGATTTGAACCCGGAGTTGCCCGCTTCAAGGACTACAGCCTCTGTACATGGGGCGCACAAACTAGCCACTAGCCCACCGGCGCCCCAGCAACTTCACCTTTAATCTGCCACTTTTAAAGATTAAAAATAACCCACAGACGTTCTGATGAAATCCAATGTGTTATATGAGGTCAGAACTAACACCCAGATCTTTCAGGGGTTACAGTGCATACGAGTGCCTGAACAACACATGAGCCACAGTGCTCATTATCATGCTAATATGAGTCTATCAGAGACACAGCGGCGTCAGTGTAGTTCTCCAAAATCACTTTTTGTACTAAATATTAAAAATGTAATAAATGATTTAGAAATGGTGTCTTTGTGAGGTTTGTGCAGCCGAACATCTGCTGACTCCATCGTTTGACAATACTGACAGCGCTGCCTGCAGCACATGTAGCAGAGCGTACAGCAGAGGAGCAGACGGCCATCCATATCAGAATTGGTTAATACTAATGTTGAATATACAAGTTATTAGTTGAAGAAAGCAGCCAGAAGAACATGCATGCAAAAATGTATTCATCGGCTGCAGTATGGATGACCAGTACAAATTTGCAGCCTAAAAATCTGTATCCTTCTGGGTCTCAAAACACTAGATCTGTTGTGTGTGTGTCATCATACAGCCTGCACCTAGCCCACTCCTCCAGCAGAAACCTGAGCACCTGGCCCACCCCTCCTCCTCTCTCCTGTCTTGTCACATTATAGCACAACAGGGGCCGCGTCCAACGCTTGAAAGTGCAGAGACCTTTTGGATTCCTTCACAGTGCAGCAGCCACAGGGAAACCCCAGAGGATTCCATTAGGGAAAGCCTTTCATAAAGAGCCTATTAATACTGAATGAACTCCCATGAGCCTCCGAGAGATTTCTGCTGCCATGTGAACACCTCTCAACTAGTCTCACACCCAATTGTGATGATCACGATGTCTTAATGTCCACGTCCTAATGACAACCTCCTTTGTTTCACTCACCAAGATTAACAACACAGGCGCATATCCAAGCCTCTGTCAATACGTATTTCTTGTTTTGTACGGCATTATTTTCCGGGTATTTAATCCAGCTGACTCTAGAAAACATCTCAAGAAGCTGCACTTTATAATATCGTCATATGTCATATATTTAATGTCCATTTAACAACTCAGCTACAAAACTAAAGACAAGTGGAAATGCTTGAGAGTCTGTTGTACTAGAGAGCAGCTTTTCAACCCTCAGGATTCATATCTCACCTTAGTTGGAATATGTAATTACATGTCTACACATTCAAACACTGAAGGGTGAACTTACCTTGGGAAGGTATGCAGCATTACGTATCCTATCCACCATCTCCTGTCCCTCGGGATGCACAGCAGCCACGTGGGACCACATCCTATCCCAGGTCACGCTCTCGATGGGAAAACCAGTCCTGTTCACATAGAAGAGAATCCCTCCATCCTTCTCCTCTTCCTCCCCAGGGGACCGTGAACCGGTGTTAGGGGGAGACGTGGACGAATCCTCCTGGGTGCTGCAGCGGAGGAGGCAGTGTGCGCTGGTGCTCTTGGAGCGGCCGTGCCGGCTCAGCTTGGCCGGGGAGGTCCCAGCCCGGCTCGGGGAGTTGGGTCCCGTCATTGAGCCAAACAGAAAGTAGGAGAAGGCAATCCTCCTCCGGCTACAAGAGCTTCTTTTTGTTTGTCAGTGTTGGACGGTCCATGCTGATTCTAAAGGGCAAACCTGAGAGGGAAATAAAAACGTCAACATTACTAGGACATAATTTGCTTCCCAAAAAAACAGGACGGTGTACCTGCATCTGCAGACCAATAGTCATTTTAAAATTTCCATAAAAGGTACAGAAGTGTTTTACCAAGGAGCTTCCCACTGAGAGGTATGCACCCTGAGAGGATTTCTGCATGTCCTATTTTGGAAGAGGTATGATGGTGCAACAGCAAAGTATAAAGCCTTGACAACAGGACAACAAATACCTTACTATAAAGCTATGCTGCTGTAAAGAAACCAAACTACATTGAGTTCTTTAATAGTAATTCTCTATATATTCAGAAAGCATAATTAACACATAAAAACTGAGACATTTTAAGTCCAAAAATGATTACAAAACACTCTTTGGGAGCACATTATGTAGAAAATTAAAAAAAAAAAAAAAGTTATATTATTATTATGCCATGGAAACCAAAGTTGTTCAATGGTAATTAAAAAAAAAAATCAACAATTAATTGATTATGTGCGGGTTTAGTTCTAATGGTGATGATACTACACTTAAAAACACCTTTAATAAGTATAAACGGTATGCTAGTATAAATTCTAAATAAACTGCAAAAGTTAAAATATAAATAAAGGAATTTTCGTTTCCGGTGAAAAATATCCCAACCGTTATGACTCCAGCCGTACCGTATTTTTCCATGGGGTGCTCCGATTTGAGATAAAAGACGAATCCTGCGGGTTTGAAGGCATTTGAGTCGAAGAACACGCAGGGAGACGAGGTAGGTCCCATTCATAACAAGGCGTCGTTGTCCGCTACAGGCTGTGAAGTCTTGTTTTGGTCCGAGGCTTTGTAACTTCACCCCGTCTAGTGCGAGTCAAGCTGCCGCCCGCTGACACCCGCTGGCTTTGGAACACTGTCAAAGTAAAAGCTGGATGTTTTTACACTTGAGTTAATTCGAGGAGAATTTATGAAGACTTTTTTGTAAGCAATTAACTTCTACGTGTGTTAAGATATTAAGAGCGTGGGTTCAAGTATTATGTTGAAATTCTAATCAAATCAAACCCTGTTTTCGTCACGGCGTTTTAATCTGAAAATTTACTCCGGAAGTCCTTCTGTATTGCTCGGTTGCTCACTCTGCTCCTCTCACTACACTGCGGGGGCCGTTGCCTCCCTCCATCCCTGTCCGGGAAAATGACCTCCTCCGTTGCATCCCTTCTCGTCAGCAGCCTGCACGGCACCCCATCCTTAATATCAGTCCAGCTTCATGTTGAAAGAGGATCCATTTTTCCAATCCTTACGTGATGAAATCATTGTAGATAACACGGTCCAACATGCTAGTAACAGCTCCCCCGTTACCTCTCTGCTGCTCGGTTCCCCGGCACTTGGCAGCGGAGGATGGGCTCTCATTGGTCGAGCCAACAAAGAGGGGCGGGCCGAAGGGTACGATGCACCTTATTTGGTTATGACACCGCTATGTGATTGGTGGATTTTGATCGACGAAGGCGTCAACAAGTGATATATCTGCAACAAATGGGATTTCTGCCCCTTGTTGCATCTGTTGAATTGTGCATTTTGTTAATTTCTACGTGTTTGAAGGGTTGTTTCACAAAATGTTCATATTAATTTAATTTTAAAACAATAAATATAAATGTATATATATATTTTAAACACATTCGATCAACACACACACACACACACACACACACACACACACACACACACACACACACACACAGAACATTTGTTCTTACAAAACAAGGTTGCAAAAATTGATGCATGATATTACAGGAAGGTATTTTCATCTCAATACATTACTCAACCTTTGATAATTATGCTCATGCTTAAGTATTATAAAAACATGAACAATTGTACATTAATGCACATTTATCAAACAAAATCTATTAATCTATCTATCGATATATTTTGTGTCAAATCACCTTAAATATTGGTCTTCTGCTTCGATATTGCAGTAGTAACTTAATTCACAGCTCCCTCTTGTGGACAGAAGGCGTGTTACAGGAACACAAGTGAAGGCTGGGTTGTGCTTAAAACAACACTGCAGAATTAAAGATGCCATACGTAGAATATTTACACTAAAATATTAATTAATTATTAAACCAATATTGTTTCTATATTTGTTGTTGAGTACTTGCATTACCTCAAAGACTTCCAACAGTTATCAAACCCAGAGAAATCCTTCTTTTAATTCGCTGTAACGGGACGTGACCTGTCTTGATGGCCGCCACTACTGAGGCAGACATGACGTTTGTTTATTGTTGCCATGGAAACACTGGATGTTTCCTCAAGGACTGCTAAGGGATCTTGAACTGTTACTGAAAGCTGGCGTACTGTCGCTGTATGTGTTGCTGTGATAAAAACGTCATGTAAATTATACTCGGCTACATCAGCTCGTCAGTAAACACGTTCTCTTCCTCAGGTCGGTTTCGTCCCTTCGTCTTGACTACAGCACTCTGAGTTCATTTTCCTTCCAGGTGGCGTTGGAGAAGCAGAGAGAATCACTCCAATGATTCTGGATACAGATGTATATGTTTAGTAAGTTTATGTTTAGTAGGTCAGTTTTGAGATCTGAATATTAAAGAGAATTCACAATATGGAAACTAATTAGAAAGCATTCTCACTACTGTAATAGAGCTCGGTATGCCACCTGCTCAGCAGTGGTCAGGAAGGCCCTCCAGACAATCATCAACAAGGCACAGAAAGTTATTGGACTCCCACTGGCCTCACTGGAGGTCAACTTCAGTCTCCTCAGAGCCAGCTGCATTGTGAAGGATGTAACTCACACCTTTAACTACTATATTTGTCTGCTGCCCCACAGCCATCACGGATCTTAACTCTACAGGAACACTACCCCAAACACCAAAGACTAAAAATTCCAAGACACACAATTACAATTAAATACATTCTATGGAAAAAAAAAAAAAAAGATACACACATGCACATTTATAAAATAAGGGGGGAAAGTAAAATATAATTTAAAAAAAACTTTAATGACAAAATGTTGCAAAATTATTACTGTCCGTATTAAATAAAATAACCAAATGGAGTACATTGCCATAGATGATTTGTTAATCACAAATATTCTGCCCTAGAACAGTTTCTGCAAAAATGACCATAATTACAGACATTACCAAGTCTTTACCAGCCTAGCTCAAAATATGTGACAGATCTTTATCCCGAAGAAAATGAATATAAAGGCCCCAGATATCGTCAAATAATTCTCGTTTGTCTTTAAGTGTATATGTTCCAGAGCCAAGCACAGAGACATTTCATTAAACCATCGTGTAATACTCAGCCTACCACTGTTTTTTTGCTAAACATTTTTTAACCTTTTTAATGTGCATTACTGCCCAGAGGTTCAATGACACTGTACACTGTAAAACAAAAAGTCATGATGACATAACATTCTCAGTTAGTTTTACTTCAAGTCTATGAAAATGTTGTTAACTCAATATTATACGTTTATGTCACCTCAACTAATTGAAAGTTTTCCAACTTTGAAAAGTGATTCATATTAACTTCAAAATGGCGAGCTCTGTTTTTGATTGACAGGAGTATTTCTCTTACCTCGTTGGATGTGGATGGAGATGGAGATGTACCTGTGCTGGGCAGTGAGTCTGAACGTGCTCTTTTGTAATCTAGAGAGGCTGAATTTCCCGTTTTTTTTGGTGAGTGACGCTGTCATGCTCATGATGCCGAGTCCACTACTGCAATCAATAAATGACAATCTGATGTGCTGGTGGCGCATTGGTTAGTGCATGTACCCCACATATGGAAGCTGAAGTTTTCCAAGCGGGCAGCCCAGGTTCAAATCCAGCTTGTGGCTCCTTTCCCTCATGTCATTCCCCACTCTCTCTCCCCCTGATTTCCAACCCATCTCTTCATTAAAGGCACAAAAAGCCCCAAAAAAAATCCTCTTCCTCTTTTCCTCTGTCAAAAGCCATAAAAAGTGCAGAAAACAGCAAAATACAAAAGCAAATAGTTACCATTTTATTGCAGATTTTGTGTACATTTTGGCTTTGAAGGTGTCCATAAAAAAGACGAATGCAATCAAATCAACTTTGCTAGTTTGTCACATATCCAAGACTCTTATCACTATTCAACGAATAACCAACCATTTAAAGGGTTACAATCCTGAAAATAATTGAATGTTTTGAGCAAGTCGAAAGTTGTTTAACTTTAACTAATGCAGCAGAAAAATATAAATACAATTTAAGGAGGGTACAAGGGTTCCAGCGGGTGTTGTTGTACCTTGGCTGTAGAAGAAGCTCGTCACGAGGCAGGATACTGCTCTCCTCTATGGCGGCGATCAGCTCTGAATCCGTTTTTGTTTTTGTCCAGCATGAAGAACGCCACACTCCGTACACTTCCCCTGTCAAAGTCAGTTCAGTTAGAATGATTAGTTGGAAAAACATCAGTGACAAACATAAAAGACGGACGAGGCAGCAAAGATTTAGTCCAATACATTTTAATTCATGGATACACCACAAAGTATTATCTCTCCGTCTTAAAATAAAACGTGTAAATGAAATGTGGTACTAAATATGGATATCACCGTCCTAATTCGTGCCAGTGGCGCTTATGACATTAGTGAAAGTAACGTAAACAAAGTTAATTGGGGCCAAATGTCAGTCACCTTAACGGCTTTATATGTGATTTTCTGATCCAGCAGATGTCGCCCTTGAGCTCCAGCATGAAACCAAAACAACTCGTGCTGCATTGTTGTGTTAGCATGCTAATGCTAGCGAGCTTTATTATGCTGGTATCTTCACACTGCATGTAAATTTACCTGAAATGAGCGTGATCTAGAAACACAGTTAAGCAGTGAGTACAGTATGTTATTCTTCTTTTCTCTAGTCCCTCAATTAAACAACTTTTATACACAAGGGGAGGAGTCAGCCGGCCGTCCGGGCGATGTAAACAAAGTGAAGATAGGACTCTGAAAACTCTGAAAACATCACAGACAGTGGGACTCGGGTGTTACAACCATTGTAGACAGTCATGACTCACAGAGTTATTTTCAGAGGAGATACTTGATTTATATTATATTTAAGTGTGAAAAATCACATATAAAGACTTTAACTTTTTACAGTTTATTTGTGTTTGTTTTTAACAGTCCACTTGTTTTGGTTAAACATTACACCATGAGTACTTTATTGTTAGAAATAGATATGAATATCTCATATCTTATCATGAGTTCACCTGTAACATCTCTTATAAACTTGTATATCGTAAAATGGGTTTTTCATAGAAGACACACCTTCTCAAAGACTGAACGTGAAAGTCTGCAGTCCTGTTTCTTGTGCAGGTCCAGGAGCTGACAGAGGTGGGAAACCAGGGACTTCAGATTCTCCACCCCTTTGGAATCACAATTATCCTCCTTAAGAAGAACAAAATTAAAACATAGGTCAGGGAAGGCTATAGGGCTGCAGACGCAA
This sequence comes from Labrus bergylta, assembly GCF_963930695.1. Taxonomy (NCBI): domain Eukaryota; kingdom Metazoa; phylum Chordata; class Actinopteri; order Labriformes; family Labridae; genus Labrus; species Labrus bergylta. Next base: position 3,600,196 of record NC_089209.1, on the reverse strand, counting down.
GTGTTAAGTTATAGACACCTGTATTTACGTACGTGGTCATCCCATTTTGCGTTCTTTTTGAATCCAAAAGCATTGCTGAATTTAATATAATCCTACAAAAAAGGAAAAAAGATCACTCTGGAAGCTGTCTCATTAATGATGATGATCATTTACAGAGGATATACTTGATTTCTGCTTTATTTATGTGTAAAATGTTGCACATTCTTCCTTTACCAAAACTTGGGTTTTGTTGACCTGAGGGCGTACAACCCCATTGCTGATGACGTGACCCAGGTACTCTGTCTCTGCAGCAACAAAGACGCACTTCAATGGGTTGACAGTCAGCCTGGCAGAATGAAGGCGCTCCAAGGCAGCTTGCAGGTGTTCTAGCCACGTGTTACTGTAAATGATAATGCCATCCAGATATTACTGTGAACTGGAAAGGACCCCATGGTGTCCTGAAGGCTTTCCTAGCCTTCCTTCATCAATTCTTTGTGTTGAATAGGTATCAAATAAAGAAATTGAATTCAGGTACCTGAAATCAATGCAGAACCTTATTCTTATATCCTTCTTTGGTATGAGCATCACTGGGTTACACCACTTAATGAACCCCAGGGACAGCATCAGGTCAACCTCCCTCCTCAGTGAGGCCAACAGGCCTTTAAGATTTAAGTGTCAGGTGATAAATAAGAGAAGAGCTTCTCACCCACTTTGTCACAATGTTAAGTATTCTATGCGCTGATTCAGCTGACTGTAAACTCCCCTCAGTGTTACCTTAGGGCTGATAATGCATTGATTAGCTGCTTCCACAAGTTTCCACAAAAGCAAAGAGAATCACTAAAAATGTATAAACTAAACTGATTTAAGTTGACTAAAATAGAAATAGTAAATTTAAATTGAATTCATTTAACTCAATATTTTAGGTGGATACAACTTTTAAAATATTTGAAATTTTTTGATTTCAAGTCAAAAGAAATGGAAAGACCATTTTGCCTTAACTTGAACTAGGAACTGAATTGTGATTTAAAATTTTGTTAACTTAAAGATTTAAGAACAACTGACTTTATGTCAAGTTTATTTTACTAGAACGTTGTTTTTTCTTTGGAAAAATCACATTTATCTCAACTTATCTTTTTAAGTTCAGTTAACTTAAAATTTTAAGGCAGCTGGGACACTAACTTTTTAAAGTTATAACAACTACAGTTTTTTTTTTTACAGTGTAGACTGCACTGAATGCACTCGATTTTCTTAAAACTTGCTTTTATCTACCTGTTGAATACTTTAAAAAAATGTTATTGACGTGTGTGTGGAAGAATGTGATGAATGATACTCTTTGTTTTAGAGAAGCACAACACATTTCTTTTGTGCAATGACAATAAAGGCATTTTATTCTTAAAGGAAGAATGTGAAACATTTTATACATCAATAAAGCAGAAATCCTGTCTGTCCTGTGTAAATGTGTCTCTGAGTCCTGACTGTCTACAATGAGGGAGAAGCTCGAGTCCCGCTGGCTGTGTTGTTGTCAGAGCCGTGTTTACATGGACGGGACGGCCGGCTCCTCCCCTTGTGTATAAAAGCTGTTTTAGTCAAGAACTAGAGAGAAGAAGAAGAACATACTCACTGATTATTTGAATGTCACATCAGTGTCTTTAGATTACAGTCATTCTGTGTCAGTTTATATGCAATGTGAAGCTACAAGCTAACTAAAGAGCGCTAACATTAGCACGCTAACACAACAATGCCGGACACAGGTGATTGCAGCTCGAGCAAAGGACAATTTTGTCCGCCGCTTATGGTGCGTTTTTTCACAACTCCTTCATGTGAATGTGAGTGGAGAGGCGTTGGAGGTGTGTCGCTGGAGGAGAACGGAGGCTGCAGTATGGAGGAGGCGTGGCCAAACAGCACTCTGTTTTGGTTTCATGCAGGCGTTCAAGGACGACATCTACTGGATCAAACAGTTGGATCAAAAACTGAAAATAACTATGTGCCTTTTTCACACCAGTAGTTCTTAAGTAATGAGTTAAAAATAAGTGTATCTATACTGTGAGAGTTTTTGGTTATTTGACTGAAGCATAGAGGGCGCTGTGATCATCTGCAGAGGAGGTTTTCACTGCGCTGTATATCACCGCTGTATATGTGTCATCGTGTTTGACCTAAAGGACGAAAAGGGACAAAGTCAAACACATGGATTGTTTCAAAATGATACATAAAATAACAAAATGCAAATTACAGCAACACAGACATCCTCATGTGTAACAGAACATATCAAACCACACTTTTAATTCAACACAGAGTGGCCGACATAATGATCTTTAATCATAACATTATTGAGGATTACTGTTTTTTTCTTTCAAGACAACTCAGTCTGTATGTGGGACAATCACACTGATGTCTTACCTGAGCTTTCCTCTTCCTCTTGATGTGACTGATGGAGACGTAGGAAACGTCTTCAGGATCAGGCTGCAAAGAGAACAAGACATTCGGTTTGGATTTATAGAAACTCACTTTTTAACATCATGTTCCTTCGCTTCTCTTTTCCGATGTATCTTTTGTTCCTCTGGTTATGTAATGTCTCTATTCATCTATCGGAGGATGTCGTAAAAAGTTCAGATTTTTAAAGGAAGTATTCAAAGCTGAAGCTGACTGAGCCTACATATTATTAATAATTCTAACAGACTGTGTTTCCTGTTTTGTTGCAAGGCAGCTGCATTCAAATTGTCTTCATCTCTTCTCCATTGACTGTGGGAATAAGCTCACAGTGTGCATCATAAAGTTTTTTATCTAGCATAAAAACATACAACGTTGTAACTTTTGGCTGTGATCTCACTTTGTTCTGACGGATTTCTGGAGCGGATTTATTATTTATTTCCTGCACAAACACATTCTTTTTACATTTTCACAAATATATATATATATATATATGTATATGTTTTGGAGCACTGATGATGACAGGATGAATCAGTTGTTTCATTTAGTTGTTTCTAAGCTGACCACATTTGTCTCTAAAGCCTGGAAGAAATGTCAGGATGGTTTATTTCATCAGTATTATTATTATTAAATTCACTTCAGACACTCACCATGTTTTCATCCATTTGGGTTATTTTACCTGACAAAAGAAAGAGAGAGACAGAAACAGGTAAATTGAGCTTTGACATTGAAAATCCAGGTGTTTCCATTTCCTGTTTCATATGCGATAGTTCCCACCTTTACTTTTCTTCCGTCTAATGATCACCACAGCAGTCATGAGAAGAGCAGTCAGACCCACAGGCACGATGATGAACAACCACCACAACTCTGGAAAAAGGAAAAAAGGAAAAAAGAGTTTCAGGACAGAGTGTGTGTGTATTTGTGTGTGTGTGTGTGTGTGTCTGTTTCACATAAATGAACGAGTAACGAGTGCTTTGTAACACATTAATGAATCTGGAAAGTTACTTATTAGTTACTTCTAATAGTAACATATTATTCCAATCACTGGTTGAACTTGTGACCATTTAATTTTTTTCTTGAAATGTCAAACGGGGAGAAAAGAATCCTCCCCTAATTCTTCTCACTTGGCCCTTATAGTCTTCCGTCGTGATTAATCCTTTGACTTACAGAGAAAGAGAAAAACAGACGTTCACAAAGGCTGACAACAAATGTTACCTTTTGGATTTGTTGTTGTTTGAATGTTTCCGAACACAGTTTTGTTTCTCCCTATAGGTGAGGGATACAGGGTGTAAGTTTCACATCAGGATGGAGATTAATATTTCCAAAAGCTCATCTCGTTTCGCTCAGTTTGCTCACCTGAGGACGGAGGGTGGAAGGTGAACTGCAGACTTCTTTCACTGTTTTTCTCCTTTACGTTGCATTTTAATAACTCATACTTCTGTGATGTGTAAATGAAATGATTAGTCTTGAAGGTCACAGTGGCCAAACAGCGTAGTTTGTGTGTGATTAAGTCTTTGTGATCCACATGTTGACCCTGAAACAGCCACTCCACTGTGTGTTCACATGTTCCTCGTGTCAACAGTCTGCATTTTAAAATCACCGTACTGCTGTCCTTTTCTTCAGTCACTGGCAACGATGGAGACATTGTTAGAGAAAAACACAGGATGTATAAAAAGATGGACAGCGTGACAGCTACCAAAAAGTGAAGCCAAAACATTTGGAGCACAAACAACATATTGCTTTGTCTTTCTGAGGTTGATTTATCGTTTGGTGCCTGCGTTGCTTAAAGTGATGAAAAACACGATCATGAGTCTGTATATTGTGTATTAATTAAAAAATGAACAGACGCTCTGTGCATTTCCTTATCTGACTTCCCGTCCTGCTTGATCTATTCTGTCCAGCTTGACGTGTGCTTGCAGCGTGCTCCATTGACAATAAGACTTGCAGAGAGTAGCGCGCCGCTCTGGAGACGGATCTCAGGCAGCGCTCGCTGTGGAAACAGGAGCATTGACTGGAGTCGCCCACGGAGTGTGTGGAAAATAACAGTTATGTTGTTTTGGTCAGAGGAAGAGCCGGGACGTCAATACAATCGCTTTACCACCTGATCCCTGCTGCACGGACTATAACATGTCAACAACATGTCGGCGCCTGTCCTAGGGGGAATTTTGGCTTCAATTTTGTTTCAAAATAAGGAGGCACCTTGTCCATCTTTAGAGACACTCAACAGTGGAAGACAACTCGCGTAAAACTCTTCGAAACAGTCATTATAATAAACATGATGATGTACTTACTGGTAACAAAATCCACATCAACTACAGCTTCTCCGTCTTGTCGTTGTCCCGGTTTTTCCTGAATACAGAAGTATCGACCAAAATCCTCCTTTGTGGCGTTCGTCATCACCAGAGAACAGTTTGCTGTGATTCTTAGTCTGTCTGTACGTTTAATAATCCGCCCACCTTTAACTAAGTCTACTGCGGCCATCTTAGCCAACTGACTGAAGCTCCATGCCGTACCGTCACAGTTATCATGATCGCTGAGAACATTTTCACAAGGCAGAATGACTTCATCTCCATCTCGGACTAAGATGGTGAGGAAATGTGTTGTTCTTGCTGTAAAAGAATCATGAATAGGGAGTATTTTACACAACACCAATTAGTTTTAAAGTCCCTAGAACTTTTTTTTCAAAGCAACAATGCTCATAAAACAGCTTAATATTCAAATTAATATATCTTGTAAAGGGATATGTGTTCTTACCTGTAACCTCAAGCACCACAAAAAGCAATAAAAACATCTGAAACCCTCTCAATTCAACCATCATTCTGTTTAATCTTTGTTTTCCCGTGTCTCTCTAGGTTTCACACTCCTCTCTCTAGCCGTACTTATTCATAAATGTAACACTGCATGTACATGCCTCCTGAAAGTTGCACTTCCTCATTGTGACTTTGGGTGTTTTCTATTTTTTTTTAAAAATGAAGGCAGAGTGCATCATCTCTGACGTAAAACCACATGTCAGAGGAGTCACCAACAAGTCAGCGCTGTGACATGAGCCAGGAATAGATTTCTATGTAAGCCCTGATAGGCAAGTGGTTTTCTCTTCCTTTTAATTAAACCTTTAAATCTACAAAACCGGTAAAAAATTATGTTTTAACAGGCGTCAAATAGAATCACCAAAAAAATATGAGAAACACTTCAAGATATTTTTTTGCCTTAAAGGTCACATATCCTCCTCCTCTTCAACCAGTTTAAATAAGTCTCAGAGCTCCTCAGAACATGTGTGTGAAGTTTCTTGTTCTAAATCCACTCTGATCCTGTATTTGATCATGTCTATAAACCCCTCTATTTCAGCCCTGCTCAGAACAGGCTGTTTCTGTGTCTGTACCTTTAAATATGTAAATGAGCTGTGTCTGACCACGCCCCCTCTCTGGAAGGGCTTGGATGTACTGCTTTCTCGTTCCATGTCCTATTGTTTACGGTGAGAAGGCAGACTCAGAGGGCAGAACAAACACCTAGCTGTGGGAGTGTCACCCACCTGGGGGAGGGGCTACTGCCCTTTGTGATGTCATGAAGGGAACATCTCCAAACGGCCTGTTTGAGCACACATTTTTTGTTGTGCGTGGGTCTGTGGTCGCAAAATTGGTCCTATAATTGTGTAGTGTGTATCCAACCTATATAATAAGATATTATTGATCACCCATTGGGGTAAATGTGTTCGTAAAGCAGGTCATCATTTATTTCTGTTGTAGCTGTATGAAGAAGTCAGTTGGCACTTAAAGAGGGTGTTTTAATGTTACACCTTGCTTGAAATGAGTCCAGTGTTGGACCCTTGTGGCTTTCTCAGTTTGAAGTTTAGTGTGACTTTTTTTTTAGCTTCAGTGTCGATAACAGATGTCACAAACCACTTCCTCTCATCCTCTCTCTTTTATTTCCAAGTTAACTACATGCACAAATTATTGCATATGAAACAAAAATAGGTAATACAATGATAATTTACACCAATAAAGAATACATCTTATCAACATTTTAACTATTCACACATCTAGTTGATGTTCATATGTGTGTAGAAACTCTGCAAGAACTCTGAGAAAGTATACACAAAATGCACAAAACACAATGAGAGAGTAATGATGATTAAGTTAAAGATACATGTAAGAGCTGCAGGGGAAGGAGTCACATTCATTGGTCTATCAGGATTAGTGACATGAGCCGTAACTATCCTGTTGTCTCTCTCTTGTTTGGTTTGTTGACGGTGGCGTACAGGCTGCTGGGGTCAACAGAGGCTTCAGTGTCAGAGGAGGGGACTTTCACAGTGCTGTACGTCACACCTTCACCTTCGGCATCTCCATCAGCCTTCAAAACACAGAAAGTCCACCAAAGGGATCATTTTTTATCTTGTTGATCATCTTGTCTGACAGGAGAATTATTTCTGTGGAAACTAGTTATCTTGCATCCTGTTATCTTGTGTTGCAAATGAACACAAGATAACATCTGGCATCAAACTTTCCCAGCAGTCTCAGCTGTACTTTGTGTTCAGACCTAATTAGCACATTATATGTGACCTGGGACAGAGCCAATCAAAGTTTAATCAACCCCTGACCCCCCCTCTGGACACAGCCCTGACTGTATGTGAGCATGCTACGATGCTAAATTTGAATAGCACTTATGACGCACTTATCAGTATGTCAACACTTTTATTTTTAACGTGCTTTAATAGCATGCTACAGGATGTTGTGTTGTGTAATCACTGAGCTTACCTGAGCTCTACTGTTGCCCTTCTTGGTGTAGCTGATGGAGGCGTAGGCAACAACATCTTCATGCTCCGTCTACACAGTGAAGACAACACACAGTAATGACTAATCAGAAGCAAAGGGAAAAATGTAGCTAGGTGGTGTAATATGACTTCTGCTTTTCTCCGGTGTGGGGGAAGTTAGACTCTTCTTGAGAAAAAGAACTGCCTCATTCTGCTCTATACATTGTGGTGTAACTTTAAACTGAGGGGGAGGGTGTCTTCTCACCTCTTCTTGACTGGTCTCTGGACCCTGCTGAGTCACTGCAGGGGTCAAACTCTGTCCCTGAAAATAAAAGTGTAGAGCTTCAGTTAATTGAGACCTCATTACGCTTTCCTTAAAATATCTCCTTAAAGCAACATGTAACTTTTTCACCTTTAAAGTCGTCATTTCACAGTCGATCTATTACAATAACTTTGAACAGGGAGCTACCTGGCTCTCCTATCTCCACTGTGAGGCCCCATGCCTGTTTACTGCACTATGTAACTTCAGCAGCCGAGGTCATCTCGCGAGAAGTGTGTACAGCTTTACAACACTAGTTCACAAGAAGCCAGTTAGCTTGTTTCTGTTCTGATTGATACGATGGCTGAGGCTAAGAGCAGGGGCATGTCCTAAGGGGTGGCCAGGGGTGGTATGGGCCCCCCTAAAAATCTGATTGGCCGACCCGAATGTCACCCCAAAAATCCTAATCTGTGATTGGCTATTTGCCCTGTCGGAGGCGGGACTTATGTTTAAACCAATTATTAGGTGCCGGGGCCAAAACATTGCCTTTCTTTGTGCAGGAGTTTGCATGCCTACTTTAAATTATATACATACATTTTCTGTTTGTGTCTTTAAAAAATTAATGAATTATTAATTATGATTGTTGATGTTTGAAAGTGTAAGTTACTGGTATTTATTTGTGTGTGTTTGTGCACACATCACACTTAAGGGCACCCCTGCACAAGTCAGTGCCCCTGTTTAGATACCCCAGTCATAAAAAGTCTGGACACGCCCCTGGCTAAGAGGAAGAGGAGGGTGATGGATGACACTAAGAAGAGAAAGAGAGTGACCAAGCAAGAGACAGAGTGTACTTCACTGCAGATATTATTCAGAACAGACTGGCTGTTAAAATACACAACAAGCTGTAGATGCTACCAGGGTCATATTTGCGAAAGAATCTGGTAATATTACCGAATATTTTCTGTCAACATAGTTGTTTGGCTTCTTACAACATCTTCGCTAGCTACAAACCAGCTGCTTTTAAACAAATGCTTGTTGTCCCAGAGGGGGAGGCGTAACAGCACTGTTTGTCTTCCATGGGCGCCAAAGTTGCACTAAACCAAAACTCCTACATATTGTTGCTTTAAAGCTGAATTTGAACTGTTCAACATTTGATCATTAAGGTTATAACTCACAATGTCTTTGCCCCTCTGTGTTTTCTTCCCTGAAAAGTCAAAAGAGAGAAGACAGTGAATTGCAGGTTTATGAAAGTGGCTGCATGCAGAACAGTTTTATCTGTAAACGCTCTCACCTTTAGTTCTCTTCCGTCTGATGAATGCCACAACAACTATTAAGATGATTAAGAAGGCTGCTAAACCAGCGGCCACAATCACATATGGCAACCAATCTGAAAGGACAAATAAAAACACTGAAGTATTTTTAAAGTGTAGCTTACATGTGAAAAGTTCATTTTTCATAGAAGTCTCTGTAACAAGCAGTGGTTGAGAAAGCCTTGCTGGTTTCTACCACAGCCTGTAAATATGAATGTTTGAAGCCTGAGTGATGTCAGCCATCTGATACTGCAGGGGGCTCTAGAGGCTCATCGGCAGCAGCCGCCATGTTGGAAATGCTGTCTCAGCCTAACTTTCAGTTAACCTAACGACAGGCTGAGAGCTGGAGCTGAGGCGGGGTTTGAACCGTTACATTGAGCCCACCTGTCAATCATGTCAGCTACGTGCCTAACTATGGTTAGGATGTATCGCTCTCAAAATCAAAACAGAGCCGTCTTAAAAAAAATTCACCCCTCGTACAGTGTGTGCCAGTGAGGACAATAACTAATCAGACCTATTTAATTTGTTGTACCAGGTTGTAAACATGTCAATTTATGCTGTAAAAATGGCTTTTTTTAATGTGGTGTGTATGTGACTTCCGGTGTTCCTGGAGCCAGCCTCTAGTGGACACTCGAGGAACTGCAGGATTTTGCACTTCCGTATTGGCTTCATTTTTCAACACCGGAGGTAGCTTGGTGTCTATAGGCTCAAATATACATGCTGTTGAACCAAAAGCTTAAAAAAATACAATTTATTTTCCTAAACTGACTTCAAACTACCGCTCACTTGTTTTTAAAAATAAGAGGATCGCAAAAAATCATGACAAAGATGCATCGTGAATCCAGTACCGAGAGAAGAATCGTAACATCTTCAGTCATTAATTAAACATGTTAACCTCATGCAACCTTTTTGAGAGCATCTTTAATTTATTTAGTTTTAAACAATAATACTGGTGCTACTACAAGATGTGTGTCTCAGTCATAAGCGACCACCTCCAACCACAGCCATGTGTATTATCCAGATGTTCATGTTAGAGTTCACAATGAGAAAGAGATTCAGAGGGAACTTTTTTACCTGGTTTTGTGTCAGGGTCATCATCATTCACTTTACCTCTTTCTGTTGAAAACCTTCCTTTTTTTGTTGTTGAATTTACTATTGATAAACAAAACAGAAGGCATGATGATAAAATACAGTTCAGCACTTTAACTACATAATTAATCAAATAAAACCAGACGTACCTGTTTTATCACATGAGGACTTAGAGATGGAATTACACAGCTGTGTTTGTCCACTCTGTTTGTCTGTCACGTTACAAAACAGCAACTCCTCAATTTTTGACTTTTCAACTTCAGTTGTAAATATCACAGCGGCTGTACAGTCGACCTGTTGGTGTTCTGATATATCTGTCTCATCACCCTTATAATACCACTGCACTGTGTGGGCACAGACTCCAAATCTGAACACAGAGCAGTAATACCTGTAGGGATCATCCGAGTCAACTGTTGAAGATATTGTGAGAGAGAGTTGAATTAACCTTCCTCACTTTGTAATGAACTTATTCCAATGTTTCAGGATACTGAGAGATTTTGAAATTAAAATATTTGTATCAACACTTACTCTTAATAACATTCAGCAACAGAAGAGCATCTAGACCATGTTGTTTTCCTGATCTGAACTGTCTGCAGGTGTAACGACCAACATCTTCACGTGTGACACTTTTAATAACCAGAGAACAATCCTCTGAAACATTTAGCCTCTTAGCTTTAGCTTTAGCTTTCTTATTTTTACTTATATTCCCATGTGTAACCAACTCTTCTGCTGTACTCCCACTGTCATGACTGAAAAGCCAAGAAGTACTGTCACATTTCTGCTGATCTTTAATCACATTTCCACATGGCAAAGTGACATCATGTCCATCTTTGACTGTGAGGGAGGCGGTATCATCTCCAGTTACAGCTGATGAAGATCAAAGAGAAATATTGAAAAAAATCAATAAACAGTCATTTGTATTTGTTAATTGTTAATAGTTTTGTAAGAAGAAGCAAAAAGAGAGAGCAAACTTAGGTATCTGACTGAAATCGACGTCATCCATTTAAATAGGTTAAAAACATCTGCAGTGCATCTTATTGGTGGATGTGTTTTTTTAGTAAATTCTTACCTGTAAACAGAAGCATCAGTATCACAGATAAAGACATTTTAATCCTTCTGAAGTGACGGATCTCGCGTCGTGCTCTCTCTCGTTCACACACCCTCTACTCTCAAACACTCTAAATAGAGAGTTACAGCTTCAACTTCTCTTTTTTACTTCCTCTTAGCAACTTCAGTCTTTTTTTTTCCCCTCATCTTGTTATTCTCTCTTGAACTCTGGAAAACAGGGCAGCTGTGACTCGGCCTGATCGTACGTCAAATATCAACAAGAAAACCCTTAAAGCACAAAATGTAAGAGTCTTCACAGTGTAATAAACATAAAAATCATTGCCCAACACGGATGTGACGCCTCCGGCTCATGGCGCTGTATGCTGACCAATGGGAGGGGTGATATCTTTAGCGGTTTGAGAAACGTTAGTTCCTCATTGCGACTCGTTTTTTTCTTTGTGAGAACTCATGAGAAAAGGTTTCAGAGTTGGTACAGTGTTGGTACATGAGCTATGTCCCGTTTAAAGGGCTGCATCCTTCCGAGGGCGCATTTGAAGACTGATAACATCACAGCGGGGCGTCGAGGGCTGTTCCATTTGGAAGGCTTCTTCAAATCTATCAATCATTATTTGTTTAGCGCCAAATCATATCAGGTTTTATCTTGAGGCGCTTTACAAAAAGCAGGTAAAATATTCTTCATAGTTAAGAAAAAAGGGATGGGGGAGATGGGATGAGATGCCTTTGTGTTCCTCATGTTCCTGTTGTCCACACTTCCTTGCTGCTGAGGTGGAGGTCGGCTCCTGTGACCACATTACCCCTGGCCACCACAACCTCCACTGGCTCCCGTTTCCCCAACAAAACGAGTTCAAAGTCCTTCTCCTGACCTTCAAACCACCTGGGACATTGTTTTAATTTTTGTGTTTCCTCAACTTGTTTTTGTCTGAATGTAAATCTGTAAAGTGTCTTTAAGTGTTTTAAAAAGCGCTACATAAATAAAATGTAGTATTATCAGCAGCATTATTATTATTATCTCTGACTCTTGTTACAATTTGTACTGCGCCTTTGACTCCTCTTCAACACAGAAGATCAGAGCTTCTTGGGCTGCAGGAAAAATGTGCTCATAACGGCATTTCAGGTCTCCATCCAGCAGGTGGTAGCAGAGAGTCTTGAGTCTTAAACCTGACCAATCCCCTCCTTCATCATGCATTGATGCTTTGAGCTAGTTAAAGCTTGTGTGAGGAGATTTTAGTTGATGAATAGAAATGAAAACAGAAACCTTTTAATAAGCTAAAGAAAATAATCTAACAAGACCTTTAACATAAAGATTGATTGTCTCTGTATAAAAGTAATACACAGAAGAACAATTAAGATCTAAACAATTAAAAAATAAGTAAATAAGCAAATTAGGATGAATCATAAATTACTTTATGTCTGAAGTATTTTGAAGTATAGCACCTCTCCAGCAGGTACAGGTATTTTGTTTGGCAAAATAATTCAAATATATCAGTCGCACAGAATCAGAAGTACTTTATTAATCCCAGTGGTTTATCTTGTTACAGTTTTTCTTGTCGATCATTGGTAGTCTTGATTTAAAATCTGGAGTCCTCCCGGTCTGAGGCCGAGACAAGACCGGGTAAAAATGCTTTAGATTCAGAGACGATAGGGAGACTTTCAAAAAGTGATCTGATATGAGACGGGTCTTGAGACTAAGACCGATTTCGAGCACTACAACACGACTAACATATCCACAAAAGTCTCCAAGGTGAATGAATACATGAAAATACATTCTAACAAATATATACATAAAATATAAAATAACATGGAAATAATAGAATAAGCAATAAGTACCAAGTGAGAGTATGAAACTCTTCTCTTAAGATATACATATGATATCAGATTAATGACATGATAACTATCCGTTTGTCTCTCTATTGTTTGGTTTGTTGATGGTGGCATAGATGCCGCTGGGATCAACGGAGGCTTCAGCATCAGGGGAGGAAACTCTCACAGTGCTGTACGTCACAGCTTCACCTTCATCGTCATCATCAGCCTTATGGATACGAGAATCAGCAGGAAACATATCAGAACAGGACATGACTCAACATATTTCAACACACTGAAATTAAGATGCAAGCAACAAACAAAGCAGGATCCTGAGGCCAAACAAAACACAAAAAGCACTTTACAATAACAAACTCATAACGTGGTTTAAAACATGCATACACCCTAAATATAGAGTTTCTTTATAAATGATCAGTAATGGATCCAAATGAGCCAACAGTTATTTATCTTGTACACACATTAACACATCCTGAGGGAACAAGTTAAGATACTAGTCTTTTGGGAACGACTATCTTGTTGGCATAAATCAATCATTTTGTAGATACAAGGTTTTATCTTTGGCACACATGATATTCATCTTTCAGTCACAGGTTTCTTTTTTATTAAGATTTATTGTTTGAGCTTTTAGCCTTCATCTGATAGGACAGTGGATAGAGTAGGAACTTGTGGAGAGAGAGTGGAGAAGACAGGCCGGAAAGGAGCCGCAGGTCAGACTTGAACCTGGACTAAAGCCTCCGTACATGGGGCACGACCTAACCGCTAGGCCACCATCTCCCCATAAGTTGTTTTTTTGTCTGACAGGATATTCATATTTTGGGAACTAGTTATTAATCTTGTGAGAATTGATTACCTTGTGTGCACAATATCATTATGTTGTGGGAACAGGATCAATATATTTTGGGAACAAGTTATTATCCCTCCCCTGTGACCTTTGACCCCCAAGCTTAAAATGTCAGGAGTTCATATCTGAAAGGAGCCTTCAGCTAGCGCTCCTGCTTGGCCTCAGCATGTTAGCGGATATGGTTAGCATGCTACATGATGCATTTAGCTCAATACAAATGAACAGTTGTGTGTCCAATCAGAGCGCTTACCTTGACTTTGCTGTTACAATTCTTGGTGAAGATGACGGAGGCGTAAGCGACACCTTCTTCAGGATCCTCCTACGCAGTGAACACAACACACATTGATGATGAATCAGAAGGAAGGGAGACTTTTAGCTTTGTTGTGTTATTCCACTTTTCTTTTCTCTGTTGGGGAAGTTAGACACTGCTAAAAAATGTAAGTGTGTCTCATTATGTGACAAGTACGATAAATAATCATCATGACGGTTGAATTTATGATTAACGTTGTAACTTACGATGTTTTCATCCCTCTGTGTTCGGCTCCCTGAAAAGTCAAAAGAGAGAATACAGTGAATTGCAGGATATTTAAATTGACTAGTGCATTAGTATCTGTAACTACTGCTCTCACCTTTGGATTTCTTCCGTCTGATGAATGCTGCGATGATGACTAAGAGTATTAAGACTGCTGCTAAACCAGCAAACGGCCACCACACTGAAAAGAGAATAAAAAACCTTGAGATATGACAAGTGTTCATATGTTTTAAATATGAAGAAATAAATGCATTTTTTAATCAAACTGTAGATCAGTTTTTGTTTACACCATTCTGCTTATTTAGCTACATTGGATACCTGAATCCACTGTATCTAGCTGTATGAAGAATGGACAACTCACTCTGCCTCCTACAAAAATGATGTCAAATTACACCTGTGTCTGGCTCTGATATTTTTTTTAACCACAGTCAGTGCAGGGATCATCTGGAAAAGCCATGATATTCTACGTATGCTTCAACTAACCTAAACAAACATGTAACTTACTGATAAAAATCCCTCAGGTGGGTACAGTCAGGGGCGTGGCCAGACTTTTTACACTGGGGTAGCCCACCTCGGACTCTGACTTATGGGGTGGCATGATGTTTGTGGGCACACGCACGCAAATGTAAAAAAAACTGTTTTTGTCAAGGACTAGAGAAAGGAAGAAGAACAAACTTACTGATTATTTGGATGTCATGTAAGAGTTTTTAGATCACGCTCATTCTGTGTCAATTTATGAGCAATGTGAAGCTACAAGCTAACTAAAGAGCGCCAACATTAGCATGCTAACACAACAATGTAGGCAACAGGCATCTGCAGCTCGAGCCGAGGACGATTTTATTCCCCCCTGCTTGGTTGTGTGATAACTTTTTGCTCTAGAGTTTTACAAAAGCTATTTTTCATACTTTAAAATGTAAATTCAAGTAATGAAAATTACATTACAGGAAACCTAATTTATGTGAAGTTTGAGGCTTCTATAACAGGTTTTACAAATTAACTTCCTTTGAACTTTGAACAGAAGATTAATCTAATAAGACCATTACCTGTTTCCTCATGTGAGGACTGATGTGTGACATTAAGTCTCAGTGTTTGTCCACTCCTAACATCTGTCACCTTACAATACAGGGACTCATCAAGGTTTGACTTCTGATCAGGAAGAGGAGATGGTAATGACACGTCGGCTGAACAGGTGCGCTGTGTTGTATCTGTGTCTTTCATATGACCTTTATACAGCCACTCTACTGAGTGCCAACATCCAGAATATGTCAACACAGAGCAGATAAAGAAGACGGGACCATGAGACTCCACTGGTGAAAATGAGAGCGAAAGAAAAGAGGAGTTAATTTAACATTTTCACTGTAATCATAAATATTCTGTGGATTACTCTAGCTAGAGGTTGTTCATAAATATTGTCATGTTTCAGTATATTGTTTGATCAGAAAACATTTGTTTGTCAGTACTTACCGTCAATAACAGACAGAGAAACTTTAGCATCTGGACCATGTTGTTCTCCTGATCTGAACTGTCTGCAGGTGTAAAGACCAACATCCTGAGGTGTGACATTTTTTATAACCAGAGAACAATCCTCTGAGACATTTAGTCTCTCAGCTTCAGCTTTAGCATTTTTACTTAAATCCCCGTTTGTAACCAGCTCTACTGCTGCTTTCCCAATATCTCGATTGAAAAGCCAAGAAATCTGGTCACAGTTTGGCTGATCTTCTGTCACACGTCCACAAGGCAAAGTCACGTCATCTCCAACTCTGACTGTGAAGGAGGGGACGTCTTCTCCAGTAACTGCTGATGAAGATGAGAGATAGATTTAGAAGTAGAACATGTTTTTGTTGTTGTCGTTAAAGGTTTTGTGTGAGGATTAGAGTAAATGTAGCAGAGAACAGCACCTTAAACTTCTAAAGTAAAATCAATGTCAACCACTCAAAAACTGTTAGAAATGTCTTTAGTGTGTCTTTTATCAGTGTGTGTGTCTTTACACAGATTCTGCAAACATCACTGAGAGTCTAGAGTCTGTTGGGGCCCTATGCAAAAATCAACTAGGGGGCCCTCCAACCAGTGTTCATCACCATTCCATTATGTTCCATTATTACCTCCTCCTCTTGTGCCCCTGTCAGCTCTATATAACATATAATTATCAAGTTCAACTTCATTGTCACAAATTTTGCTGTGCAGCCATGTTTCTGAAAAGGTAAGAACATCAGGTTTGTGCTGGGCGACCCAGACTCCATTTTTGGAAGAAGGCTCCTGATATTCAAGTGTATAATTCTTATGCCTTTAGCTTTATCAATTATATATCAGATTGAAAGTGATAATGGGGTGGAGTGGGATGGGGGACGAGTCTGGGAGAGAGAGCAGGAGAGACACATACACAAGACAAGAAACAGAACAAAATAAAGCGAATAAAATAAAACAAAAACAAAAAAGCTGCATTTTGGAACAAGACTAGCAGCTCAGTCTGCATAGCTCATAGAGAGAGGGTACAGAAACAAACAAGAGGTCCGGAAATGAGCAAGAGAGTGATAAATTAGGGGGGGCGTGGCCTAAACTGAGGCATCAAGAAAACAAAGAGACTGCATCCGGCTACAAAACGTTCCAGAAATAACTTTGGATGCATTCATTATTTTATGTTATCTTCATCTTATAAGTCTTCGTAACTATGGTGGTTTGACAGTTGCACATACATTTTCTTTAACTCATCGTTTATCTTCTCTGAGCCCGGCTGCGTTACGTTTTGCGACAGCTGCAACTCAGTTGAGTTTGCGACACTGTTTACGGCAAACAAACTAGTCATGCTTTTGACAGCAAGACTTGGTGAGCAAGTATCAACTTGTTGACAACTTTAAAAGTTGTTGCACAAACAGAACACAAATACAGGCATTAAAGTAATAGGAAACCGAATCAGTCAGCATATCGTTCAGGCCAGATGAATAATGTACTGAGAGTATAGAAGATCAGGAGAGAGCAAAAGGCGTCTGTCAGAGAGAAGTGTTCAGGTTAGCATTCATGCTATGGGGAGTTAGCGTCGCCGAAGAAAGCCTCAGCCTCTTCGGGGGAGCGAAAAAGTTTTGTCTTAACATCATGGAACACTTTCAGCGAGCAGGGGAAAATCATTGAGTATTTGAAGTCCAGGTCCCGCAGCCTTTTCTTAATCGTATCAAACTGTCTGCGTTTCTGGACAAGAGCAGCACTGAAGTCCGGGTAGATGTGCACTCGAGTGTAGATACGGAGCTTTCTATTTTGTTAAGGCTGGCTTTAATAGTTTCACCTTTTAAATCCATGTGTGATATCATATCGAGCTTAATTTGCTGCCTCCCTTCTCAGATAGTTTGAGAGGAGACAGGTTCTTGAGCCATTGTGAGGCCTGTCTCCATGACCTCTCACAGTGAGTAGATTGTTTGTCTTGTGAGTTTGGTGAAAAAAGTTGCTCCTGATCAGGTTTCAGAGATGTCACAAGTTGCTGTGATTGTTGTCAAGACATTTAAGTTTCAAATATGTCTCAGAAGGACCTCAATAGAGAAATGTTTGAGCCAGCAGACTGCAGCTTGTTAGAGACACTCACACCACGGCAGCCATCTTTTAATCTTGCCTTTTGTGACATTGTTTTAAAGTTTTTGTTTCCTCTGTAGAAAAATGTAGCCTACTTGACTTGTCATTTGATTCCCTAGTTTGACCAATGTCCAATCTGTTGGAGGAGGCGTAGTTTATGACCTATACTGCAGCCAGTCAGCAGAGTGAGCCTCAAGCGCAAGTGAATTTTCAGAATGTCTCCAACAACAGCTATATTTTTTGAGTTAAATTCCTTTTTTTCAGGCGTCATGAGGAAGAAGAGATATAAGAAGTTTCATTTTTACCTGGATTTGTAGGAGGTTCCTCTTTTGTTCTTTCCTTTCCCTCTGATGATGTGCCTCCTTTTCCTTTTGTTGAGTATTATGTAAATAAACAAAACAGAATGAAAGTGGATAAATACTATAAACATATTGAAATAGAGTAAATGAGTAAATTGGAAAGTATGATGTAATCTTTGAACAGAAGATTAATCTAATAAGACCATTACCTGTTTCCTCATGTGAGGACTGATGTGTGACATTAAGTCTCAGTGTTTGTCCACTCCTAACATCTGTCACCTTACAATACAGGGACTCATCAAGGTTTGACTTCTGATCAGGAAGAGGAGATGGTAATGACACGTCGGCTGAACAGGTGTGCTGTGTTGTCTCTGTGTCTTTCATATGACCTTTATACAGCCACTCTACTGAGTGCCAACATCCAGAATATGTCAACACAGAGCAGATAAAGAAGACGGGACCATGAGACTCCACTGGTGAAAATGAGAGAGAAAGAAAAGAGGAGTTAATTTAACATTTTCACTGTAATCATAAATATTCTGTGGATTACTCTAGCTAGACGTTGTTCATAAATATTGTCATGTTTCAGTATATTGTTTGATCAGAAAACATTTGTTTGTCAGTACTTACCGTCAATAACAGACAGAGAAACTTCAGCATCTGGACCATGTTGTTCTCCTGATCTGAACTGTCTGCAGGTGTAACGACCAACATCCTGAGGTGTGACATTTTTTATAACCAGAGAACAATCCTCTGAGACATTTAGTCTCTCAGCTTTAGCTTCAGCATTTTTACTTAAATCCCCGTTTGTAACCAGCTCTACTGCTGCTTCCCCAATATCTCGATTGAAAAGCCAAGTAATCTGGTCACAGTTTGGCTGATCTTCTGTCACACGTCCACAAGGCAAAGTCACGTCATCTCCAACTCTGACTGTGAAGGAGAGGACGTCTTCTCCAGTAACTGCTGATGAAGATGAGAGATAGATTTAGAAGTAGAACATGTTTTTGTTGTTGTCGTTAAAGGTTTTGTGTGAGGATTAGAGTAAATGTAGCAGAGAACAGCACCTTAAACTTCTAAAGTAAAATCAATGTCAACCACTCAAAAACTGTTAGAAATGTCTTTAGTGTGTCTTTTATCAGTGTGTGTGTCTTTACACAGATTCTGCAAACATCAATGAGAGTCTAGAGTCTGTTGGGGCCCTACGCAAAAATCAACTAGGGGGCCCTCCAACCAGTGTTCATCACCATTCCATTATGTCTGCTAGTGTCCGACATTTACTCCTCTTCCTCTTTCTGCCCTGTTTCTTTATTATCTCCTATAGACGGAGAACTCCTCTTCATTTGTCTTTGGTGACTTTCAGTGACAATGCTGTCAGATTGAGCCCCCTTAGGAGGTTTCCTACTGTCCGTTCTGCACGTCAGGTAACTGTTCCTCAGGTATTACTGTCACTGTGGCGCACAGGGCCATTACACTTAAGAGTTAAGAGTAAACTGACAGGCCTGGATTATTTAAAGACTTATTTTTTAAAGTCAGCTGCTGATTTTATTGCAACATCTTTAACTGAAAAGGAGGGGACCCTTTACTTTTAAACAAATATAGGCCAACTTCCAAACTTTCTATCGTAGCTAAGACTCTAAAATCTCTTGCGAGTGATCAACTTAAAGGGATACTTCAACGGCTGAAACATGAATCTGTATTGACATTGGGTCATATATGTAGTAGAAATGTGAAATAAATTTTGTGGTTGGGGCCTTGTTGACCAAGAAAAGGCAGAAAGTGTATTTTTGGCTCATGTGGATGAAAGACAACAACTCCCAGAATGCACAGCACCTCAGGCCGCTCCCACTGATCTAGAGAACACCGCCTACCAAGCTAGCTGCTACCAGACTGTAGTGATGTGAAAAGCAGTTCTTTTCAGTATAATGAATCAATAGAATCAGTTCAGTAAAGTGAATCGTTCAAAAGATTCGTTCACTGAATCGTTCAGTACTTCTCTGCAGCTCTGTCTGCGAATCAGAATTTAATAAACTGAAACACGGCCGAACGTTTAGTTCTGCTCACGATCGTACTGAGTACAGCCGGTGGTGAATAATAAACTAATGAGCTGAGAATTTAGTTGGATAAAGCCACAGTTTGCAAACTGAAAGCTGCTAAAACAATCACATTTATTTTCCCCGACCGTTCTGTTCAGTACGTTCAGAACACAAATCACTCACTGACTGACTGAGAGGAAGAGAGAGGAGGCGGAGCTCTCGTTCTGTTCCTTCACTGAACATGAACGAGCGAGACTGCGAGTCACCAGCCTCAGTCACACACACACACACACACACACACACACACACACACACACACACACACACACACACACACACACACACTGTACTGACTGAAACACGATGTGGATGTTAAAACAGTCAGCTGAGATAAATTGAGTTGGATATAAAAGCCGTTTGTAAACTGACAGCAGATATAAAAAGCACAAACATTTTCGCGACACCTAAATGTTAAATAATATATTTTCTACTTCCTCAATTTTGGAGACATGAGAGGGAGAAGTAGGGGCGGGCTTTAGTGACACAGAGCTCCCGACCGACTCCGTCCTGTTGGTTCAGTCAGTACGTATCACTGACATGAGAGGAGAGGGAGGGCGGGCTTTGAGAGACTCTTATGGTCTAGAGAGAGACACGAGACGGGAGAGAGGAGAGAGCAACTGAAGTTGAGAAATGAACGACTCTTTTCAGTAAGTGATTCAGTTCAGTTCGTTCACCCAGATGATTCGTTCGTTTTGAAGTTTCTTGTTCTAAATCCACTCTGATCCTGTATTTGATCATGTCTATAAACCCCTCTATTTCAGCCCTGCTCAGAACAGGCTGTTTCTGTGTCTGTACCTTTAAATATGTAAATGAGCTGTGTCTGACCACGCCCCCTCTCTGGAAGGGCTTGGGTGTCTCTGGATTTCTTGCTCCATGTCCTATTGTTTACGGTGAGAAGGCAGACTCAGAGGGCAGAACAAACACCTAGCTGTGGGAGTGTCACCCACCTGGGGGAGGGGCTACTGCCCTTTGTGATGTCATGAAGGGAAAATCTACAAGCGGCTCGTTTGAGCACACATTTTCTGAAAAGTGGAGCAGGCAGACGGAGAGGATGGACTCTTATTAGTGTTAGAAACACATGGAAAAGTGTATTTTGTGTAATATGTGACCTTTAAGCTCCACATACAGCAGCTTGTAAAGAAGTTAATTTGTGTCTCTGTTTTAAATGTAAATTAGATTCTTAATCTCAATGAGTTGTCCCTAGTTAAGAACATTTTAAATAAATGTACTTTTTATTTCCCTCATCTCCCCACTCATCATGACAAACAAGACTGCAACTCTGGAGAACTATTCTGATGACGCACACACACACACACACACACACACACACACACACACACACACACACACACACACACACACACACACACACACACACACACACACACACACACACACAGTAACTCTGATAAAACAACGTCAGAGCAACACAACACACACCGACCTATCTCATTTTCTCTTGAGTGTTTTCTCTTGGCTGATACTTAATGCTCACTAATGTTTCTTTTTTTAAATTGTTTCTCTTTTTGGTTTTGTCTTTGTTTTCAAATATTGTCTTGCAATAAAAAAAAAAATGGATAGAAACATCTGGACCGTGTCTTTAACCCTTGTATTGTTTTGTATATTATTCTTACCTGTGAGAAGAAGCATCAGAATCCCAAGTAGAAGCATTTTAATTCCTCTGATTCGACTGGTCTTGCTTCTTGTTCTCTTGTTCTCACACCTTCAAAGACTGAAGAGTTGCAGCTTTTACTTCCTCTTGTACTTCTAGTGACTTGAGTATTTTTCCCCCTATTCTTATTTCTTAATTGAAGATGTTTTGGTAAATAACTAAACAGCTAAAAATCCAGATGAGATCCGATGTGGAAAAAATGAGCTGCAGTCAGAGAAACTTCAAGTCAAACTGTGAACTTCCAAAATGGGTTGCATGTCAAACTCCTCACACACTAGACTGTGACGCTTCAGCCACAGAGTACAGGATGGTGACACTTGGGTTA
The DNA here is from genome assembly GCF_963930695.1 of Labrus bergylta. Classification (NCBI taxonomy): domain Eukaryota; kingdom Metazoa; phylum Chordata; class Actinopteri; order Labriformes; family Labridae; genus Labrus; species Labrus bergylta. Next base: position 3,578,176 of record NC_089209.1, on the reverse strand, counting down.
GGTGGAGATATTTTAAGAAGCCTGAGAATTGGTTGTTCCTCCTTGCTGTGGGTTATTCTCTTCTAAGAAGTGAGGGGGAAGTGTCTGCGTGTGAACGTGGGTACATCAACAGAGCTGTGCAGGTTTGATCTCTTTCACAGATACCTGATGAGCACCATAAAGATCTTAAAATCAAGCTAGAGACGTTATTCTAAAATCAAATGTTACATCTTTGAATCATCTATTAAATAATTGTATTGTTCAGCGTTCAGAACCAAGAATCCAACACCATAAGTCCAGTTTTAAAAAGTCAAAAAAAGCAAATTTCCAAAGAAAACAAGGTCAATCTGACACCCACAGGTAAATATCACAAGACAAACCACAGGAAACAGACATAGACGGTACAAAACACTAAAGATGAATACTTTGCCTGCACATACATATAAATTCACACTAAACACCTTAACATGCAAACATAATCTCATGCATGTACATAAATAAACGCATACAGATACATACTCATGCATACATGATATACGGATGAGCTCATTATGTATGTGTGAATGAAACATGTTTGAGCAGAGTGTTTATCTATCTCACATCAGTGGCAGCTCTGAATGATCTGGCTTCTGTGGTCAGAGTCACTGCAGGGCAGGAAGTGTAACTAGTCAAGCTTTTGAAGTTTCTCAACTCCAAGTAACAGAGGAACACCTTTTTGATTCAACGATAATCTTTTTATAAATATACATATTATAAATCTACATTATCAATTCAAACATCAACGTAGAATCAATTGAACTAATAAACAAAACTCTTTCAAACCTGTAGCCTGCCACCTCCTCTACTAGTCCAACACACCTCAGGGAGGCTGGACAGTGAGCACTGGCGTCCCACAGCTACAACCCTTCACACTACCTCTCACCACCCTCCACTCGCAGAACTCTTTCCTACCCTACTGCATGGCCCTCATAGCCCAAACAGAGTTGCCACGCTCCTCAAATCTAGGCCACTCAAGCGTTCTCGCGCCATTGATGAGCGGAGGTATGTTTTGATGAGTGACGGGTGACGTGCTGGGTGAGGCTGCTTCAGTAGACATGGTGCTTGATGGCCCTGGTGACGTGCTGGTTGGGGCTGCTTCAGTAGACATGGTGCTTGATGGCCCTGGTGACGTGCTGGGTGAGGCTGCTTCAGTAGACATGGTGCTTGATGGCCCTGGTGACGTGCTGGGTGAGGCTGCTTCAGTAGACATGGTGCTTGATGGCCCTGGTGACGTGCTGGTTGGGGCTGCTTCAGTAGACATGGTGCTTGATGGCCCTGGTGACGTGCTGGGTGAGGCTGCTTCAGTAGACATGGTGCTTGATGGCCCTGGTGACGTGCTGGTTGAGGCTGCTTCAGTAGACATGGTGCTTGATGGCCCTGGTGACGTGCTGGGTGAGGCTGCTTCAGTAGACATGGTGCTTGATGGCCCTGGTGACGTGCTGGGTGAGGCTGCTTCAGTAGACATGGTGCTTGATGGCCCTGGTGACATGCTGGTTGGGGCTGCTTCAGTAGACATGGTGCTTGATGGCCCTGGTGACGGGCTGGGTGAGGCTGCTTCAGTAGACATGGTGCTTGATGGCCCTGGTGACATCCTGGGTGAGGCTGCTTCAGTAGACATGGTGCTTGATGGCCCTGGTGACATGCTGGTTGGGGCTGCTTCAGTAGACATGGTGCTTGATGGCCCTGGTGACGTGCTGGTTGGGGCTGCTTCAGTAGACATGGTGCTTGATGGCCCTGGTGACATGCTGGTTGGGGCTGCTTCAGTAGACATGCTGCTTGATGGCCCTGGTGACATGCTGGTTGGGGCTGCTTCAGTAGACATGGTGCTTGATGGCCCTGGTGACGTGCTGGTTGGGGCTGCTTCAGTAGACATGCTGCTTGATGGCCCTGGTGACGTGCTGGTTGGGGCTGCTTCAGTAGACATGCTGCTTGATGGCCCTGGTGACATGCTGGTTGGGGCTGCTTCAGTAGACATGGTGCTTGATGGCCCTGGTGACGTGCTGGTTGGGGCTGCTTCAGTAGACATGGTGCTTGATGGCTCCGTGTCACCTTTAGTAACAAACTTCAGCATTGACCTTGTTATGACAAGAAATCCATCATACAAGCAGATTATCAAGATTTGTTTTGGTCTTAATGGTAAATTACACAATGAAATGAATGTAAATACTAGCCTCACAAAGATTAAAATGCAATTAATGCAAATACGACTACAACTAATAATAATATTCATTATGATTTGATTTGATGATATTTCTATATTTAAATATTTTTATATACTTATTTTTATACTTCAGTTCTATATTCCTACACTGCTGTTTGCTGCTGCAACGCTTTAACTGTCTCCATTGTGGGTCAAATAAAAGATTATCTTAATTTATCTTATTTTATCTAATCTTATATGACTGTTATGAATTAAATTCACCAAGAGATGGCGACATTTTACCTCCATGAAAATAGCCCAAAACTTCTATTGATAGCATAGATTGATAGGCTATAAACCTGAGCCAACATACGACCACCAACTGGTCAGTTAACCACTCCTTCTTCAACAGAGGTGAATTAATGCAGTTAACAAGACATTCAATAAATGATAATCAGGGCCGCTGGAACATTTAATCTCCAGTCCACATGTAGACAGAATGATCCTCTCTTCTGTCTCATGATTAGCAGAATAGCAGCTGGGGTGTTTATGCCTCAAAGTTTTTATTTTTTATTTCAACAACATACCTTCAAGTGAAGCACGAGCCTCCTCTGGTTTTGACTTTTTCTTTCTTTTGCTTGCTCCCGATTCATATTGTTGTTCGGAGGCCATCTCTCCACCTGCATCCAACTGCCTGTCTGACCGCTGATTGGTCAGATGCTGCGTGCGGTGTCAGATTACTCGTCTGTTTTTTTTTCTCTCCTGCCTCGGGCTGACTTGGTGCTCTACGCGCGCCTCACAGCAGCGATGCGCATCCTTTGCGCATTTGCAGAGAATGCGTCCCCTTGCGCAAAATGGGGCCCCCCATGGATCGTGGGGCCCCCCATGGATCGTGGGGCCCTACGCACAGCGCATGTTCTGCGTGTAGGGAGTGGCGGCGCCGTACGTGAGTGTATGTTCAATCTCTCTCCATCAAACTGCTTAAACGAGTCATCAGAGGAAACTGACTTTAAACACCTGATGAGTCATTATTAACCGAGTTACCTGAGAGGGATCTTTATTTTTAAATAATCTTTATTTGTAATAGTTTCTAACAGTGTTCAGAGCAGTAATGGAGAGGTTACAGACGTTTACATAAACTCTGAGTTATCAGCTGATTTAGAATAACACATGTAAAGTCACCTGGATGATATTAAAACCTTTTGTCTTCATACCTGAGTGTAAATAATGATGAGTGGGGCGAGACGACGTGTTATATCGAGATAGAGAACTTTTTATTTTGACATTTATTTTTCAGTAGGAGGATTTGGTGTAGTGTTCCTTCGTTTAGAGACATTTTCACCAACATATTTATGAGACGTGACAGTTGAAACGTTGTTAATACGTTAGTGAATGAATGTGTGAACAATCTGTTAACAGACGATCGCTGCCTTAAAGCCAGCAGGAACACGACAGAGGTCCCACAATTTACCACTTTAATCCTCTCTAGTTTCAGTCCAAACACACACAGCTCTTCTTTTACCCTCCTTTGTCCTTTGGAAATGAAAACCTGATACTAAATTGTGTTTTTAAAAAAGTACAAAAAGCTTCGCAATCGCGTTTAATCGCACGGCTAGCAGTGTTTTCTAATCTACCGCCGATACAAACGGGGGCGTGGTCACTCTGGCGAGCCGGAAGTGACGTTCGTCTGCTGTTATGAATATGTGCTGATATCACTAGATTTATTCACCAGTCAAATAGCATTTTGTTTGGGTATCATTGTGTTACACTAGCAGTTCTCTTTCACCAGCAGAGGGCGCTATATGGATTACAACAAGCCCACATCACTCTGCAGAGGGTCAAGCGGTGACGCCTGAACATGTTCAGTTACTTTCCATTTGAGTGAGCATCTTGTCTGCATTATATATGTTTTCCACAAGTGTTTGATAACTGCATTTGAGGGATACATGTTAAAATGTGTATGTATCTATCTATCTATACCGATCAAACATAGATTCAAGAAATATATCGGCTGATATATCTATATGTGATTTTTTCTTCTCTCCCAATAACGGTATTGGTATGGTCCCCTTAAAATCCATATCGGTCGGGCCCTACTTAACACATGAGAGAAAACACTGCACTGTTAAATTAAAACCATGAAACTTTTAGTTTTAATGGAGACACTCACTCAATTAATTACATTTGAACATCAGGAACAGAACAGGTTTTATTGGCAAGTACATTTACACATACCAAGAGTTTGACTTTGGTGTTTTGGTGCAAAATACTGTACACAGAAATAGAGCTAAAATAGTAAAAGGTTATAAAAACAGCAGTGCTCCCACTGGCAGGGGACTTAAATAGAAAAAAGATAAAAAGATAAAAAGCAATAAAAAAATATATATGACGGAATATAAAGAAGACAAAATGTAAAGAAAATGCAGCGATGGAGCTGTACAGTTTTGCAGGTATGTTCATGATTTACAGAGCAAATATTTTACAGTATGAACATCCAACCAGTGTGTTAATGTGTGTGTGTGTGTGTGTGTGTGTGTGTGTGGGTCTGTTGGGGGTCATTAATGAGGCTTGCAGAAGAAACAAGACTGGTGACCATAACTGTTTTTAAATCATACAAACAAAAGTGGTATAGTTTCTTTTGTGTGGTTACAAAAATTGATGACAAAGCTTTTCCTTAAAATAAATGTTTGAAATCTCAAAGCCCTGACACACCAAGCAGACGGCAAAGAACTAGTGACGATGAAGGCAGCCTGTGGCGTCTCCTCACGTCTTGGCCAAAAAGTTGCACTTGAACACAACGCAAAGACTACAGTATACAGCCAACCACCACGTATGTTCTGCACGTGAGAGGAAATAACTCTTCATGCCAGCAGGGGGCGGTAGTCCCTTGTTATGATAAGAGAAGACGCTGTCGCTCACCACTCGTATTATAGGTCGTCTATTAATGGAGAATAATGTCTGATAAAAAGTTGAAAATGGCGCTGGCGTTGTCAGCTCTTGGTCTTTTAGTGGAAAAAGAAAAGAAGAGGAGGAGGAGACAAATAAGGAGAAACCTCACTAATGGGTGAAAGCATGGAGACTACAGAGGCATGCTCAAGAGGCTTTACTGAACCTGAGAGGAGAGCTGGAGAGAAATGAAACCTCCCAACAGCCACTAAGAGAAATTCCCCACAGCGACTGCAATTCAATATTTCGAATCGGCCAAAAAAAGGCCGACATGGGGCCGATGGGTGGTGACAGAGCTGGACACACTGCAAAAACTAGGGCGACAACCGCTCACTGATGGCCGACGATCTCCTTGGTGTGTCACGGCTTTTTAAAAAAAAAAAGCAAACGGTTAAACTGGAAGAAAATTCTTAAAATGAAAAAGCATGAAAAGTATGTTTCATGTTGAACACTTTTTAAGATGTTACAGGTCCTGATGTTGTCGCTCACTGGTTTCCTATCGAGGCATCATGGCCTCCAGAGTTTTCATAGACGACTGACCCATCGTCTTCGTCTTCATCTTCATCGTTTTGCACCTTCGGAAAAAAAAAACTACATTATCTGATCAAATGATAATATATTCTCAGTTTTCCTGCAGCCTTTTGGGATTAAGAACTGCTTTACTCTATTTAAAGAACAACAGTGAACCTTTGAACAGTACAAAAACAAACGGCTGATTATTCAGTTGTTAAACTCACAGCATTGGGATCCGTCTGAGGTTTGTTCTCTGTAGAGACAAAAGAGTTCATATTGAAAATCCAGGTTCAACAAATATTCAAATGAATAAAAAAATGACATTTGAAAAGTTCCTCACCTTTAGTCCATGACCATATGTTGACTGCCACAACGATGATGATGAGTGCAGCTAACAGCACACAGAAAATAATGAACCTGAGCAAACCTGTAAAAGAGACTGAAAACACAGAACGCATTAAGCTGCAGTGTTTGTTCAAAATGATTAATTAAAAAAGAAGCAGCTTGTACTTTTTAAAACTTGAATATCTCTAAATGCAGCAGAGTTGATCTGACATTTGTATTTTTGTAGACTTCATGAGGAGGTACAGACAGATATTTAAATAGTCAGCACAATAGAATAGACTGTGAATATCATTGGGCGAAGCCTGAGTGGTGTCATCCATCCGCTACTGCAGGGGCATGTTGGAAATCCTGTCTCAGCCTAACTTTCAGTCAACCTAATGACAGGCTGAGAGCTGGAGCTGAGGCATGTTTATTTATGCTGTAATGCTTTGATTGGCTGTGTGTGTGTGACATCTGGGCCTCTTGTAGCCTCTAGTGATCACTCGACTATCTGCAGGATTTTGCACTTCTGCATTGACTTCATTTTTCAACATCGCAATTGATCCAAACCCATCTCATCAAGCTTGCTTTTCATTGCTAATGTGAGAAATTCTGTTTATTTGATGGATTGCCCCTTGAGATGAACCATCCCGTTTTCGAGGGGGTCCAACACAAAAACAAAAACACAACATTACAGTGTGATACAGACAGTCAAGCACAAAATACACAAATAAACATAAAGGCTCTCCAACACCCATCCGCCCACGTATCCCTCCCGCAAAGCCACAGCACCCACACAAAGTCATCAGAGGTAGATGCACATAGTGACATATGCAATCAAGATATTAGAGGGGTAAGAAGACATTACCATTAGAAGCTGCAACATGGTTTTGTCAGAAAAGGTAGATTTGTGACTTCTTAAAAATGTGTAGTGAATTTATTGTTCTGATGTTTGTCGGTGGATTGTTCCAGTCAGAGGACGCTTTGTAGTTGAATGCTCGTCTGCCGATTTCTTTATTGGGTTTGGGAACAAGAATCGAATCGAATCTGGGTAGTGATGTTTTTGTTTGACTTATTTTGAATTTTACTGTGCACAATTTCCGAGAGATTTCTTTTTTGTAGAAGTCTGATTTAGCGTTACGTGTTTTTGTCTTGCATAAGTTTCTTAAGGATCTGTAGTTGTGGCAGTCAGCAGGGTCCTTGGTTTTTCTGTATATCTTCCAGGTTTTATCCCGTTGTTTGAACAGACTAATCAGATCAGAACTGATCCAAGGCAAATGTCTTCCTTTCAGCCTGACTTCCCTCCAGGGGGCATGTTTATCAAGAACTCGTGTGAGTTCAGAATGAAAATAATCCCAGCCATCTTCAGCATTGGGTATAAGTTGAAACCTGTCCCAGTTTATTTCGACCAAGTCATATATAAAGTTATCTCAATGAATGTTCTTGCATTGTCTAAATCTAATGTATTTTGGAGGAAGACTGGGGGTTTTAATCTTCCACAAACAAAATATAGCTGAGTGGTCACTAAAACAATCAGAGTACCAGATTTAATAATTCTGCCAGGATGAGTGACAAGGATCCAGTCTAATAATGACTTCGACTTAGGGTCCTGAACTCTGGTAGGCTTGTTGATCAGCTGGATTAAATTTATACTGTTCAGCAAGTTTTTATCACGTGAAGAAGAGCGGTCTAGCCAGTTGCTGTTGAAGACGCCTAGGAAAATCATTTCACACGGATGTTCAAATGAAGTATGGGCAGATACTATGCATTTGGTTGACTCGGGATGAACAGGTGGGGGTCTGTATATACTTCCGATAATGAGATGTCTTAACTTAACAAAAAGACATTCAAAGAATGAATGGGGTACTTTAGGAGTGGCAGGTTCAGACACAAAATGAAAAGAAACATATATATAGCCACAGCTCCTCCTCTTGTGCCCCTGTCAGCTCTATATAACATATAATTATCAAGTTCAACTTCATTGTCACAAATTTTGCTGTGCAGCCATGTTTCTGAAAAGGTAAGAACATCAGGTTTGTGCTGGGCGACCCAGACTCCATTTTTGGAAGAGTAAATGAGTAAATTGGAAAGTATGATGTAATCTTTGAACAGAAGATTAATCTAATAAGACCATTACCTGTTTCCTCATGTGAGGACTGATGTGTGACATTAAGTCTCAGTGTTTGTCCACTCCTAACATCTGTCACCTTACAATACAGGGACTCATTAAGGTTTGACTTCTGATCAGGAAGAGGAGATGGTAATAACACGTTGGCTGAACAGGTGTGCTGTGTTGTCTCTGTGTCTTTCATATGACCTTTATACAGCCACTCTACTGAGTGCCAACACCCAGAATATGTCAACACAGAGCAGATAAAGAAGACGGGACCATGAGAATCCACTGGTGAAAATGAGAGAGAAAGAAAAGAGGAGTTAATTTAACATTTTCACTGTAATCATAAATATTCTGTGGATTACTCTAGCTAGAGGTTGTTCATAAATATTGTCATGTTTCAGTATATTGTTTGATCAGAAAACATTTGTTTGTCAGTACTTACCGTCAATAACAGACAGAGAAACTTCAGCATCTGGACCATGTTGTTCTCCTGATCTGAACTGTCTGCAGGTGTAATGACCAGCATCCTGAGGTGTGACATTTTTTATAACCAGAGAACAATCCTCTGAGACATTTAGTCTCTCAGCTTCAGCATTTTTACTTAAATCCCCGTTTGTAACCAGCTCTACTGCTGCTTTCCCAATATCTCGATTGAAAAGCCAAGTAATCTGGTCACAGTTTGGCTGATCTTCTGTCACACGTCCACAAGGCAAAGTCACGTCATCTCCAACTCTGACTGTGAAGGAGAGGACGTCTTCTCCAGTAACTGCTGATGAAGATGAGAGATAGATTTAGAAGTAGAACATGTTTTTGTTGTTGTCGTTAAAGGTTTTGTGTGAGGATTAGAGTAAATGTAGCAGAAAACAGCACCTTAAACTTCTAAAGTAAAATCAATGTCAACCACTCAAAAACTGTTAGAAATGTCTTTAGTGTGTCTTTTATCAGTGTGTGTGTCTTTACACAGATTCTGCAAACATCACTGAGAGTCTAGAGTCTGTTGGGGCCCTACGCAAAAATCAACTAGGGGGCCCTCCAACCAGTGTTCATCACCATTCCATTATGTTCCATTATTACCTCCTCCTCTTGTGCCCCTGTCAGCTCTATATAACATATAATTATCAAGTTCAACTTCATTGTCACAAATTTTGCTGTGCAGCCATGTTTCTGAAAAGGTAAGAACATCAGGTTTGTGCTGGGCGACCCAGACTCCATTTTTGGAAGAAGGCTCCTGATATTCAAGTGTATAATTCTTATGCCTTTAGCTTTATCAATTATATATCAGATTGAAAGTGATAATGGGGTGGAGTGGGATGGGGGACGAGTCTGGGAGAGAGAGCAGGAGAGACACATACACAAGACAAGAAACAGAACAAAATAAAGCGAGTCGTGATGATGTGCCTCCTTTTCCTTTTGTTGAGTATTATGTAAATAAACAAAACAGAATGAAAGTGGATAAATACTATAAACATATTGAAATAGAGTAAATGAGTAAATTGGAAAGTATGATGTAATCTTTGAACAGAAGATTAATCTAATAAGACCATTACCTGTTTCCTCATGTGAGGACTGATGTCTGACATTAAGTCTCAGTATTTGTCCACTCCTAACATCTGTCACATTACAATACAGGGACTCATCAAGGTTTGACTTCTGATCAGGAAGAGGAGATGGTAATGACACGTTGGCTGAACAGGTGCGCTGTGTTGTCTCTGTGTCTTTCATATGACCTTTATACAGCCACTCTACTGAGTGCCAACACCCAGAATATGTCGACACAGAGCAGATAAAGAAGACGAGACCATGAGACTCCACTGGTGAAAATGAGAGAGAAAGAAAAGAGGAGTTAATTTAACATTTTCACTGTAATCATAAATATTCTGTGGATTACTCTAGCTAGACGTTGTTCATAAATATTGTCATGTTTCAGTATATTGTTTGATCAGAAAACATTTGTTTGTCAGTACTTACCGTCAATAACAGACAGAGAAACTTTAGCATCTGGACCATGTTGTTCTCCTGATCTGAACTGTCTGCAGGTGTAATGACCAGCATCCTGACGTGTGACACTTTTTATAACCAGAGAACAATCCTCTGAGACATTTAGTCTCTCAGCTTCAGCTTTAGCATTTTTACTTAAATCCCCGTTTGTAACCAGCTCTACTGCTGTTTCCCCAATAAAATGACTAAAAATCCAAGTAATCTGGTCACAGTTTGGCTGATCTTCTGTCACACGTCCACAAGGCAAAGTCACGTCATCTCCAACTCTGACTGTGAAGGAGGGGACGTCTTCTCCAGTAACTGCTGATGAAGATGAGAGATAGATTTAGAAGTAGAACATGTTTTTGTTGTTGTCGTTAAAGGTTTTGTGTGAGGATTAGAGTAAATGTAGCAGAGAACAGCACCTTAAACTTCTAAAGTAAAATCAATGTCAACCACTCAAAAACTGTTAGAAATGTCTTTAGTGTGTCTTTTATCAGTGTGTGTGTCTTTACACAGATTCTGCAAACATCACTGAGAGTCTAGAGTCTGTTGGGGCCCTACGCAAAAATCAACTAGGGGGCCCTCCAACCAGTGTTCATCACCATTCCATTATGTCTGCTAGTGTCCGACATTTACTCCTCTTCCTCTTTCTGCCCTGTTTCTTTATTATCTCCTATAGACGGAGAACTCCTCTTCATTTGTCTTTGGTGACTTTCAGTGACAATGCTGTCAGATTGAGCCCCCTTAGGAGGTTTCCTACTGTCCGTTCTGCACGTCAGGTAACTGTTCCTCAGGTATTACTGTCACTGTGGTGCACAGGGCCATTACACTTAAGAGTTAAGAGTAAACTGACAGGCCTGGATTATTTAAAGACTTATTTTTTAAAGTCAGCTGCTGATTTTATTGCAACATCTTTAACTGAAAAGGAGGGGACCCTTTACTTTTAAACAAATATAGGCCAACTTCCAAACTTTCTATCGTAGCTAAGACTCTAAAATCTCTTGCGAGTGATCAACTTAAAGGGATACTTCAACGGCTGAAACATGAATCTGTATTGACATTGGGTCATATATGTAGTAGAAATGTGAAATAAATTTTGTGGTTGGGGCCTTGTTGACCAAGAAAAGGCAGAAAGTGTATTTTTGGCTCATGTGGATGAAAGACAACAACTCCCAGAATGCACAGCACCTCAGGCCACTCCCACTGATCTAGAGAACACCGCCTACCAAGCTAGCTACTACCAGACTGTAGTGATGTGAAAAGCAGTTCTTTTCAGTATAATGAATCAATAGAATCAGTTCAGTAAAGTGAATCGTTCTAAAGATTCGTTCACTGAATCGTTCAGTACTTCTCTGCAGCTCTGTCTGCGAATCAGAATTTAATAAACTGAAACACGGCCGAACGTTTAGTTCTGCTCACGATCGTACTGAGTACAGCTGGTGGTGAATAATAAACTAATGAGCTGAGAATTTAGTTGGATAAAGTTACAGTTTGCAAACTGAAAGCTGCTAAAACAATCACATTTATTTTCCCCGACCGTTCTGTTCAGAACACAAATCACTGACTGACTGAGAGGAAGAGAGAGGAGGCGGAGCTCTCGTTCAGTTCCTTCACTGAACATGAACGAGCGAGACTGCGAGTCACCAGCCTCAGTCACACACACACACACACACACACACACACACACACACACACAGTACTGACTGAAACACGATGGTTAGTGGATGTTAAAACAGTCAGCTGAGTTAAATTAAGTTGGATATAAAAGCCGTTTGTAAACTGACAGCAGATATAAAAAGCACAAACATTTTCTCGACACCTAAATGTTAAATAATATATTTTCTACTTCCTCAATTTTGGAGACATGAGAGGGAGAAGTAGGGGCGGGCTTTAGAGACACAGAGCTCCTGACTGACTCCGTCCTGTTGGTT